>NW_026606332.1:65000-82500 GCF_029834395.1 Sorex fumeus
CTATCTGGCCAACAAAGCACAAAAAATCGCTTATAGGTGGGTGGACATGCTGAGTGAAATGAGTCAGAAAGAGAGGGACAGACAGAGAAGGACTGCACTCATTTATGGGATAGAAAAATAAACAGTGTGAGACTGACACCCAAGGACAGGACACATAAGGGCCAGGGGAACTGGTCCACAGTTGGAAGCTTGCTACAAATGGTGGTGATGGGGAGGACAGTTAGAACAGAGATGGGACCACCATGACAACGATGGTTGGAAATGGTCAGTCTGGACGGGAACTGAGAGCTGAAAGGAGGGAAATGGACAAATATGATAACCTTTCAGTACCTTTACTGAAAACCATAGTGTCCTAAAGGAAAGAGAGAGAGAGGAATGGAGAATAGAGAGAAGAAGAAGAAGAAAAGAAGAGAAGGAGGAGGAGGAAGAAAAGGAGGAGGAGAAGGAGGAGGAGGAAAAGAAAAAGGAGGAGGAGGAGCAGGAGGAGGAGGAGGAAGAGAAGGAGGAGGAGGAAGAGGAGGAGGAGAAGGAGACGAAGAAGAAGAGGAAGAGGAAGAAGAAGAAGAAGAAGAAGAAGAAGAAGGAGGAGGAGGAGGAGGAGGAGGAGGAGGAGGAGAAGGAGAAGAAGAAGAGGAGGAGGAGGAGGAAGCGGAGGAGGAGGAGGAGGAGACGAAGAAGAAGGAGGAAGAGGAGGAGGAGAAGGAGACGTCAACGATGATGACGACGACAACGAAGAAGAAGAAGAAGAAGAAGAAGAAGAAGAAGAAGAAGAAGAAGAAGAAGAAGAAGAAGAAGAAGAAGAAGAAGAAGAGGAGGAGGAGGAGGAAGAGGAGAAGAAAGAGGAGAAGGAGAAGGAGAAGGAGGAGGAGAGGAGGAGGAGGAGGAGGAGGAGGAGAAGAAGAAGAAGAAGAAGAAGAAGAAGAAGAAGAAGAAGAAGAAGAAGAAGAAGAAGAAGAAGAAGAAGAGGAAGAAGAAGCAGAAGAAGAAGAAGCAGAAGAAGAAGAAGAAGAAGAAGAAGAAGAGGAAGAAGAAGAGGAAGAAGAAGAAGAAGAGGAAGAAGAAGAGGAGGAGGAGGAAGAGGAGAAGAAAGAAGAGAAGGAGAAGGAGGAGGAGAAGAAGAAGAAGAAGAAGAAGGAGAAGAAGAAGAAGGGGAGGAGGAGGAGGAAGCGGAGGAGGAGGAGGAGACGAAGAAGAAGGAGGAGGAGGAGGAAGAGGAGGAGGAGAAGGAGACGTCAACGATGATGACGATGACAACAAAGAAGAAGAAGAAGAAGAAGAAGAAGAAGAAGAAGAAGAAGAAGAAGAAGAAGAAGAAGAAGAAGAAGAAGAAGAAGAAGAAGAAGAAGAGGAGGAGGAGGAGGAGGAGAAGGAGGAGGAGGAGAAGGAGGAGGAGGAGGAGGAGAAGAAGAAAGAGGAGGAGAAGGAGGAGGAGGAGAAGGAGGAGGAGGAGGAGGAGGAGGAGGAGGAGGAGGAGGAGGAGAAGAAGAAGAAGAAGAAGAAGAAGAAGAAGAAGAAGAAGAAGAAGAAGAAGAAGAAGAAGAAGAAGAAGAAGAGGAAAAAGAAGGAAGAAGAGAAGGAAGAGGACGAAGAGGAGAAGTAGGAGGAGAAAAAGAGACTGGGAAGGAGAAAGATGGAAGAGGGAGAGAGATGAACGGAGAGACAGTAGAGAGGAGAGAGAGAGAGAGAGAGAAAAGGAGGGAGGGAGGGGGGAGAGAGAGGCGAGAGAAGAACCGTGCCTGCCTAGAGGTGGGGAGCAGGGTGGGGGTAGGGAAACTGGGAACACTGACGGTGGGAAATGTGCATTGGTGGAGGGACACATGTTGGGACATTATGTGACTGAAAGCCAATCACGAAGAACTTTGTAACTGTGTATCTCACTGGGATTCAATTAAAAATTTTTAATTTACATTTTAAATTTAAGAAATTTAAATTTCTTCATTTGAATTTAGGGCTTCCACAGAATTGTTTGATTGACAACCCCCGTCCCCCCAAAAAAATAAGCAAATAATTAGTTCTTTTGTAGAAAATGAAACTTGGAAGGCCCTTCACCACCAAGTAGTTAGGGACTAGCCGGCAGTCAGGACCCACACTCGCTATCTCCTTTGTTTTGTTTTGTTTGGGTTCGGTTTGGTTTTGTTTTGGTCTGGTTTGGTTTGGGGGACACACCCAGCAGTGCTCAGGGCTCTCTCCCAGTTCTGCGCTCGGGAATCCCTCAGTTCCCAAAGCAGATGTCCCTAAAATCAGGAAGACGAGCCTCTCGCACCAACTGGCATCGAAGCAGGAGGGTCAGGGGCTAGGGTGAGTTGCAGCCCCTCCCCAAGGCTCTCCTCCCCACCCTCTCTCCATCCCTGATGGTTCTGTTGAGCCCCTGTGCCTTTCCAAGGGGCTGACCAGAAGGACACTGCATGCAGACCGGGAGGCGCTGTGAGCAGGACACGGTGATCTGCACCCAGGAGGGCAGAGATTCTCGCTATCACACAGGAAAGCCAACCCCGTCTGCCACGCCGTCAGCTGGTGAGTTGCAAGGTCCACGTAAGGATGAGTCAAGGGGCAGTAGTGAGACCTTCCAAGTGACCTTGCCCTCCCGGCAGGGCTATGCCAATCAGGCACACAGGTTTGACTTCCAGGGTCCACATGCAAAACGGACTCTTGGGGCTGGAGCGATAGCACAGTGCGGGAGGGCGTTTGCCTTGCACGCGGCTGACCCGGGTTTGATTCCCAGCATCCCATATTGGTCCCCTGAGCACCTCCAGGAGTCATTCCTGAGTGCAGTGCCAGGAGTGACACCCCTGTGCATCACCGGGGTGTGACCCAAAAAGCACACACACAAAAAAAGAAAGAAAAAATTGAAAAACGGAGACTCTCCCCGGATCAAGATCCAAGCTCATGCTGGAATTTTTTTCCCCCAGGAAGAGTTGGAGATTAAACATTCAGCCAACACATTGAGTTGTTGCACGCACAGGGGACTCTTGGGACAACTGATCGACCTTCCCTTCCAGACCCAAATGCCTTTGTTGTGAGTTGGATTTGTCATTGGCCCCCCTGTAAAGTCACCCTCGATAATCCTCGCTCACCATGGCAACCCGAGGACCGCAGCCAACGACCTCCTCTGCTGCCCAGCAGAGAAGTCGTCGGAAATCCTCCGATTTTATTCTGAAAATGCAGAGTTCTCCTTGTTCCCTCCCAGACTTGGCCAGAGTTTCCCGTCTCAGCGGGTAGGGCGTTTGCCTTGCACGCAGCCAACATGGCCGACCTAAGTTCGATTCCTCCGCCCCTCTTGGAGAGCCCGGCAAGCTACTGAGAGTATTCGATATGCCAGACACAGTAACAACAAAGTCTCCAATGGAGACGTTACTGGGCCCGCTCGAGCAAATCAACGATCAACGGGAGGGCCTTTACTTTACTTATTTACTAACTTTCAGAAAGTTAAAGGGGTCATTTTCAGGCGCCCCAAAAGGTGGCTTGAGAGACGTGTGGGGAGGTTCCTCGGTTCTATTTCTGAACACGCATCCTGATTTTCCTTAAGACGTGGCTTTGGGCTCTTCTGGTCCCTGAAGCGGCTTCCAAAATGCCCTTTCTGGAGATTTCCTTCGGTTTTTTTTTTTTTTCCCCCGTAAGCCTGGGATTCACTGCGCCCAGCCTCTTTTTCTCGACTTCTTATCACGGCAACCTTTGCAACGCCTGTGTTCATTGCCAAGGTCACCAGGGAGCAAGGTGGTGTCCACATTTTTTTCTCCCCTGGCCGATCTAGCCAGCATTCAAGGCAGTATTAGAAAGAGGAAGGAAAGCGAAAATAAGGAAATAAATAAAATAATGAGGACAATGAAAAAAAAAAACAAAGATGAAATACCAAACAGACCCAGATGCAGAGTCCTGCCACCCTGTAGCACGGTAGCACTGTCCTCCCGTTGTTCATCGATTTGCTCAAACGGGCACCAGGAACATCACTGTTGTGAGACTTGTTGTGACCGTGTTTGGCACATCGAAGATGTCACAGGGAGCTTGCCAGGCTTTGCCATGCGGGTGAGATACTCTTGGGAGCTTGCCGGGCTCTTCGAGAGGGGCGGAGGAATCGAACCCAGCTCGGCCGGGCCGTCCACATGAAAAGCAAACAGCCTACCGCTGCATAACCCAGGGCTTATGGTCCTTAAGCCAGTTTCATGCCTGACACCCACCGAACAGAGCCGAGAGCGACTCCCAAACCCAACGCCCCTGACCAAAGGAAAAAAAACTTCAACTCTGCCACAGGCTGTGTGACCTTTTCTGATGCAGTCCCTCGGTTTAGAAGTTTTCCCATCGAAGCGTCATCCCCAAGCAAGCCTGGAGGTGGTGACTGTGTGTGTGTCGGTGGTCTAGCTGAGTCGTGAGCTCTGTAGATTCTGAGGGTCTACAGACCTCACAGCTGGGGGTGGGGGTTCATCTCCAGGGCTGCAGTTTGCTGGAAATCCCATTCCAGGAAGCCCATCAACAGGACAGGAGGACACAGAAGTTTGTCCAGAGAACTCCCGCCCCTCAGAACTGCATCTAACAGGCCGTCGCCCTCTGGGTGGGAGAGGGCAGGACCCCTGCCCGCCCCACCCCCCTGGAGAGCCAAGCTCTGTCCTTGCAGAGTTCTTGGTTCAGGACGTCTGGGGTCCCCCACCGGCCAACGCCAAGATGAAACACGCAGGCAGCCACGAGCCTCTGCCCAGCCCACGTGTGCACCGCAAACCCTGCTCCCAGCTGGGGCACTGGAACTATTTTTAATTTCAGCTCGACGGGCGCGAGGTTTAAGCAAGGGAATCAGACACAATTCACAAGTCGGCGGGAAACAGGACTTAAAATACACCATAGCACGTTGCGGGTGGTGAGGGGGGAGACGTTCGGTGCCTGCTGATTTCTCCATTAATTTAATCACTGGAGAGCAGGCGGCTTCCTTATCCAGCCCCCCGCCCCGTCTTGGACTTCAAACAAAGGAAAGCAGTTCTCTCTCTATTGAGGTGGATTAAACCAACATCTTCATTATTATTATTATTATTATTATTATTATTTTTCTTTTGGTAAATGCAAAAATGGCTGGTGGAATTTGATGACTGTGTCTTCGGGGAGTTTGCAATAGACAGTGTTTATGAAGCCAACACGGTGACGGGGAAAAACAGGGTGGTGGTATCTGTGTACCAGTGACACACAGTGGTGTTCGTGTACTGGTGACACACAGTGGTGTCTATGTTCTGGTGACACACGATGGTGTCCGTGTACTGGTGACACACAGTTGTGTCCGTGCACTGATGACACACAGTGGTGTCTGTGTACTGGTGACACACAGCGGTGTTTGTGAACTGGTGAACACACAGTGGTGTCTGTGTACTGGTGTCACACGGCGGTGCCAGTGTACTGATGACATCCAGCTGTATCTGTGTTTTGGTGACACATGGTGGTGTCTGTGTAGTGGTGGCAGACAGTGGTGTCTATGCACTGGAGACACACAGTTGTGCCTGTGTACTGGTGACACACGGTGGTGTCTGTGTACAGGTGACACACAGTGGTGTCATCATGTACTGGTGACACATGGTGGTGTTTGTGTACTGGTGGCACACAGTGGTGTCATCCGTGTACTGGTAACACATGGCAGTGTCTGTGTACTGGTGGCACACGGTGGTGTCTGTGTACTAGAGACACATGGCGGTGCTTGTGTAGTGGTGGCAGACAGTGGTGTCTGTGTACTGGTGGCACGTGGTCCCTTCTGTGTACTGGTGACACATGGTGGTGTCTGTGTTCTGGTGACACACGGTGATGTCTGTGTTCTGGTGACACACGGTGGTGTTCGTGTACTGGTGACACACAGTGGTGTCTGTGTACTGGTGACACATGGTGCTGTGTGTACTGGTGACACACAGTCGTGTCTGTGTACTGGTGACATACAGTGTTGTTGTCCTTGTACTGGTGACACACGGTGGTATCTGTGTAGTGGTGGCAGACAGTGGTGCCTGTGTACTGGTGGCACAAGGCAGTGTCTGTGTACTGGTGGCACACAGTGTTGTCATCCATATACTGGTGACACACGGCAGTGTCTGTGTACTGGCGGCACATGGCGGTGTCCGTGTACTGGTGACACACAGTGGTGTTTGTGTACTGGTAACACACAGCAGTGTCTGTGTACTGGTGACACAGTAGTATCTGTGTACTGGTGGCACACAGTGTTGTCATCCGTATACTGGTGGCACACGGCAGTGTCTGTGTACTGGTGACACACACAGCGGTGTTCATGTACTGGTGACACACACTAGTGTCTGTGTACTGGTGACACACAGTGGTGTCTGTGTACTGGTGACACACACTAATGTCTGTGTACTGGTGACACATGGCAGTGTCTGTGTACTGGTGGCACACGGCAGTGTCTGTGTACTGGTGACACACAGTAGTGTCCGTGTACTGGTAACACACAGCAGTGTCTGTGTACTGGTGACACAGTAGTATCCATGTACTGGTGGCACACAGTGTTGTCATCCGTATACTGGTGGCACACGGCAGTGTCTGTGCACTGGTGACACACACAGCGGTGTTCATGTACTGGTGACACACACTAGTGTCTGTGTACTGGTGACACACGGTGGTGTTGTCCATGTACTGGCGACACATGCTAGTGTCTGTGTACAGGTGACACACGGTGGTGCCTGTATACTGGTGGCACACAGCGGTGTCTGTGTATTGGTGGCACACAGTCTTGTCGTCCGTGTACTGGTGACACGTGGTGCTGTGCGTACTGGTGACACGGAATAAGATGGCTGCTCGTAGCATCCAGTTGGGGCGACTTGTGAGTGTTTGGGGAGGAAGAGGGAGCCCCGGTCTTGCAACAACAAGAGTTTTGAAAATGGGGTGGGGAGGTGCAGGGGCTGGAGCCATAGCACATCAGGGAGGGTGTTTACGTGGCACACGGCCGACCCGGGTTCGATCCCCGGCATCCCCTAGGGTCCCCCGAGCACTGCCATGCGTCATTCCTGAGTGCATGAGCCAAGAGGAACCTCTGAGCATCGCCGGGTGGGACCCAAAAAGCCAAGTAATAATAATAATAATAATAATAATAATAATAATAATAATGACAATAATAATAATAACAATAATAATAATAATACAACACAGAAGTTTTTTAGAAGTCTGCAAGGGGCTGGAGCGATAGCCCAGCGGGGAGGGTGTTTGCTTTGCACACGGCCGACCCGGGTTCGATTCCCAGCATCCCATAGGGTCCCCCGAGCACCGCCAGGAGTGATGCCTGAGTGCATGAGCCAGGAGGAACCTCTGAGCATCGCCGGGTGGGATACCCAAAAAACCCAAATAAGCTCCGGGCCACTCATGACCCCTAGCACCGCCGGTAGTGACCCCTGAGCACTGAGCCAGGAGTCACCCCCGAGCACTGCTGGGTTCCCAAACCAGCAAATAAAGGAAGAGCTTCAAATCCTCGGCGAGCCCACAGCAGTCACATGTGACGGGACGAGGGTGGGGTGTCTTGTGTGACCTGCTGACCCCGACTCTCCCTCCCTCTCTCCCGTGGGACCTCAGCACCCACCCTGCCTCCATGCACCCGCCAAGCCCCGGGCACGGCCCGGGTGGGTGAGCTCTCCTGGTGCAGGAAGGGAAGTTGCCCCAGGACCCTCACCCACGCACCCCAGCTGGAGGCAGGCAGGTGGCGTCGGCGTTGTCTTTTGGGCTCCAAAGAGCCAAGGAGAGTCCTGCTATTATTATTATTGTTGTTGTTGTTGCTGCTGTTGTTATTATTATTAGTTTTTGTTGTTCTTAGTATTGTTAATATTATTGTTGTTCTTGTTCTTGTTGGACTTATCATTGCTATTGTTTTTCTGATTCTTATTGTTGCTGTTGTTACTGTTGTTATTGTGTTGTGATTGTGACTGTGATCGTGGTTACTAATGTTGTTGTTGCTGCTATTATTGCTGTTGCCCTGATTGCTGTCATGGTCATTATTACTATTGTATCCTTGTGATTGTTGTTGTTATTATTGCTATCATTACATTGCCGTTGCCATCATTGTTATTATTATTGTTGTTGTGATGATTGCTATTGTTATTCTTATGACTTTTTATTGTTGTAATTATTGTTATCATTGTTATTGTTATCATTACTGGTTTTGTTGTTATTGCTATTATTATTATTGTTGTTGTCATTGTTATTATTGTTAATCTAACTATCATTTCCTTGTGATTGTTGTTGTTATCATTGCTATTATTATATTGCTGTTGTCATCATTGTTATTATTGTTGTTATGATGATTGCTACTGTTATTCTTATGACTTTTTATTGTTGTAATTATTATTATTGTTATCATTGTTGTTTTGTTGTTATTGCTATTATTACTGTTGTTGTCATTGTTATTATTGTTATTCTTACTATTATTTTCTCGTGATTCCTGTTGTTGTTGTTGCTATTATTAGGTTGCTGTTGTCATCACTGTTATTATTGCTGTTGTGATGATTGCTATTGTTATCCTTACGACTCTGTATTGTTGTAATTATTATTATCCTTGTTACTGTTATCATTACTGTTTTTGTTGTTACTGCTCTTATTATTGTTGTTGTCATTGTTACCTTTGTTATTGTTGCTATCATCTTCTTGTGCTTGTTGTTGTTACTATTGCTATTATTATATTGCGGTTGTCATCATTGTTATTGTTGTTGTTGTTATGATTGCTATTGTCATGACTTTTATTGTAGGAATCATTATTCTTACTGTTATCACTATTGTTTTTGTTGTTATTGCTCTTATTATTAGTGTTGTTGTCATTGTTATTATTGTTGCTATTAGTATTGTCACTATGTTTTTATTGTTGCTGTAATCATCATTACTAGTGCTATTGTTGTTACTATTATTGCTGGGCTACCATTATTGTTGTTACTGTTATCACTATTGTTTTTGTTGTCATTGTTATTATTGTTGTTGTCGTTGTTGTCATCGTTGTTATTATTATTGCAATGGCTATTATTATGTTATTGCTGTTGTTATTTTTTATTATTATTGTTGTTGCTACGACATTATTATTGTGTTGCTGCTGTTTATCATTATTATTATTGTTGTTACTATTGTTGTTGTTATTGTTCCTATTATTATTGTTTTTGTTATTCCTGTTACTATTATTGTTGCTGTTATAGTTTCTACTGCTGTTATTATTGTTGTTATTATGACTATTATTGCTGGGCTGGAGCGATAGCACAGCGGGTAGGGCTTTGGCCTTGCGCGCGGCCAGCCGGGCCGACCCGGGTTCGATTCCTCCATCCCCCTCAGAGAGCCCGACAAGCTCCCAAGAGGATCCCGCCCGCACAGTGGCAGAGCCTGGCCAGCTCCCCGTGGCGTCTTCGAGATGCCAAACACAGTCACAACAAGTCTCACGAGGGAGACGTTCCTGGGCCCGCTCGAGCAAATCGATGAACAACGGGAGGACCGTGACCGTGAGTATTATTGCTGATATTTATGTTATCATTGCTATTGTTATTGTTTGTCATTATTATTGTTGTTGGTGTTATTAGTATTGCTATTATTATGTCATTGTTGTTATTATTACTGCTATTGTTGTTACTGTTATCATCATTGTTATTGTTGTTGCTGCTCTGTATTATTATTTTTCTTGCATCGATTGTTTTTCTTGTTACTGTGGGTATTACTATGGTTGTGACTATTATTGTTGTTTCTGTTATTGCTTTTGCTGTTGTCATTGTTGTTGCTATTATTGATGTTGTTATTACTGTTGTCATTGTTATTAGGAGTGCTGTTGTTATTGTCGTGGTTGTTCATTACTGTTCTTGTTGTTACTATGATTGCTGCTGTTGCTGCTCTTATTATTATTATTGCTACTATTGTTGTTGACTGTTGATGTTGCTATTGTTTTTGTTACTACCGTTGCTGCTGTTATTGGTGTTGTTATTATTGCTGTTGTCACTGCTATTATTATTGCTGCTGCTATTGCTGTAATTGTTATTATTACGGTTATTGTTGTTACTATGATTGTTGTTGTTGCTGCTGTTATTGTTGTTGTCACTACTATTTTTGTTGTTAACCATTATTTTTATTGTTGTTGATGCTGTTATTATTGTTGTTGCTACAACTACTGTTGTTGTTGCTATTGTTGTTGTTATTGCTACTGTGATCATCGTTATTGTTGTCGTTATCATTGTTGCTGTTGTTATTGCTATTATTGTGCTGTTATTGTTGTCGCTGTTGTTATTATCATTGTCATTCTTATTATTATTGTTGCGGTCGTGATTGCAATTGTTATTATTGTTGTCGTTGCTATTATTATCATTGCTATTATTATTGCTATGATTTTTACATATTTTTTATTATTGAATCACCGTGAGACACAGTTACAGAGTTACACACTTCCGTGCTTCGGTTTCAGTCACACAATGCTCGAGTACTCATCCCTCCACCAGTCAGTGCCGGTTCTCCACCACCAACGGTCCCAGCATCCCTCCCACCAACCCACCCCGTCCCCGAGTGCTGAGAACAGGCGACCGGTCCAAGAAACTTTAGTCCATCTACACAACGGAATACTAGGCAGCTGTTAGGAAAGATGTGACTGTTGTTGTTATTCTGATTGTTGGGGGTGTTACTATTATTGTTGTTGCTGCTGTTATTATTATTGTTACTGTTACTATTATTGCTGTTGCTGTTGCAATTGTTATCCCTGTCGCTGTCATTGTTATTCTTATTGTTGTTATTATTAATGCTATTGTTATGACGTTTTCATTGTTGCTAGAATTATTACTATTGTTATTGTTGTTGGAGCGATAGCACAGCGGTAGGGCGTTCGCCTTGCACGCAGCCAACATGGCCGACCCGAGTTCGATTCCTCCGCCCCTCTCGGAGAGCCCGGCAAGCTACTGAGAGTATCTCACCCACACAGCAGAGCCTGGTAAGCTCCCCGTGACGTACTCGATATGCCAGACACAGTAACAAGAAGTCTCACAATGGAGACGTTACTGGGCCCGCTCGAGCAAATCGACGATCAACGGGAGGACCTTTACTTTACTTTTACTATTGTTGTTACTATTATTGCTATTGCTACTATTATTATGGTTATCATTATTGTTTTTGTTGTTATTGCCATTGTTATTATTACTGTTGTTGCCATTCTTATTATTGTTATTGCTATTATGTTGTTATTTTTGTTATTTTTGTTGTAATTATTATTGTTACTACTATTGTTGCTGCTGTTCATTATTATTATTAATCTTACTATTGTTTTCATTATTGTTCCTATTATTGTTGTTGTTATTGTTGTTACTATTACTGTGCTGTTATTGCTTCTACTACTGTTATTATTATTGTTACTATTATTGCTGTGTTAATACTATTAATTCTATTGTTATTGTTGCCATACTATTGCTGCTGTTACCATTATTGCTATTGTTATTGCTATTATTACATTATTGTTGTTATTATTGTATTATTGTTGTTAACTGTTATCGTCGTTGTTATTGTTGTTGCTGCTGTTTATTATTATTGGTATTGTTACTATTGTTTTTCTTGTTACTGTTGGTATTATTATTGTTGTCATTGTTACTATTATTGTTGTTTCTGTCATTTTTGGTGTAATTTTTTGTTATTGTCATTGTTATTGCTGTTGTTATTGTTATTGTCATAATTACTATTACTGTAATTGTTCTTATTGTTGTTGTCATTGTTGCTGCTGTTATTATCATTGCTACTATTGTTGTTGTTGTGGACTATTACTGTTTTCATTGTTGTTGATGCTGTTGTTGCTGTTGCTGTTTTGGTGGTTGTTACTGCTATTGTCATCATCATTGTTGTCATTGTTATTATCGTTGTTGTTATCATTATTGCTATTGTTATTGCTATTATTGTGCTGTTATTGGTCATGATTAATGTTATTCTTACTGTGATTGTTGTGGTTGTCATTGCAATTGTTATTGCTGTCGTTGCTATTATTGTTGTTGTTATTCTTGCTCTTGTTATTGCCATTGCTTCTGTATATATTTTTCATGAATATTGTGTTTTATTCAAAATATTTTCATTCAAAATAACAACATATTTTATCGAAAACAAAAACAGGCGGTTTTTCAAAATCCGGGTGCGGATTCAGCCTCTCTGGACCACGTTGAGAATCACGCTCCTTTCTGGAGGGCACCCGAGGTTCCGGCTCGGCTCAGAGAACCAGGGCCGGTGCTCTGCGCTGGGGCTTCTCATCTGGACACAGTGATTCCCCCAGAACCAGCTCCATCACCAACTCCAGAAAACCTCCGTAGTCAAGCACACGCGTCGCCCACGTCGCTAGGGAAGGGGGCGCGGAATCTGATGGAGGGGGAGAATGCAAACGGTTCTGGATCCTTCCGAAGGGGAGAGATTCCTTCTCGGCACAGGAGGAAACTGAGGAATGAGGAGAAATGGGACACTGGTGTGAGATCATCGTTTTCTGCTCTAGACTGCGATATAATTTTCCTTTGTTGTTGTTGTTGTTTAGGTCACACCCAGCCATGCTCAGGGGTTCCTCCTGGCTCTGAGCTCAGGAATGACTCCTGGCGGTGCTCAGGAGGGCCCTATGGGATGCCGGTGATCGAACCCGGGTCAACTGCGTGCAAGGCCAATGCCCTTCCCGCTGTGCTATCACTCCAGTCCTGGAGTTGTTAAAAATAATGTATGAGTGATACAATTTCCCCTTCCTGTCGGTTTGCAGTTATCACTGTGTAATTTCTTTTGATCACTGTGTCATTATTCTTTTTTGTTGCTTTTTGGGTCCCACCCGGCGATGCTCAGGGGTTCCTCCTGGCTCTGTGCTCAGGAATTATCCCTGGCGGTGCTCAGGGGACCCTATGGGATGCTGGGAATCGAACCCGGGTAGGCCGCGTGCAAGGCAAACGCCCTCTCCGCTGTGCTATCACTCCAGCCCGCAATATGATTTTTTTCCCATCACTCGCAGAGCTCGGCTGTCAGGCTGTCAGCATAGAGATGAATAGCACTGCAGTGCACTGTTCTGCTGCTCATCGATTTGCTCCAGCGGGCACCAGGCACGTCTCCATCGTGAGACTTGTTGTGACTGTGTTGGGCAGCTCGAAGACGTCACAAGGAGTTTTCCAGGCTCTGGCATGCCTGTGGGAATCTCCCTCCTGGGTAAGTCACAGATTAGGAGCGAGGGGCGGGTTTGGGTTGTGGCACTGTGTCCTTGAGAGGGATGGGCGGAACTGGCGGGGAACCGTGTCCTTAGGTGCCCGACACTCAGTTGCCCTCTGGAACGGGCAGGAATTATCCAGACCGAGAACACTGCAAGACGTTCCCGTGATGGGTGGAGAGGTCGCACAGCAGGGAAGGGTCTTGCCCTCACCCCATGTCTGATTCCCTGAGCACCGCCGGGAGCGATTCCCGGGTGCAGACCCAGAAGTAAGGTCTGGAGCAGGACCGACTGTGGTGAGGAAAAAAAAAAAACAAAACATTTGCATTATGAATCACGCACAGCTTTGTAAGGTGTGTGTGTTTGTGTGTGTGTGTGTGTGTGTGTGTGTGCGTGTGCGTGTCATGGCCCAGGGAGTCGCAGTGCTCTGAGGGGCTGTCAGACGCAGCTGGGACCCCGTCCCTCATTTGAATCAAGCTTCATTTCTCTCGCAGCCTGATTTCTCTCGCAATCTTCTTTCTCCTCATCGCCTTATTTCTTCTCACAGCCTTATTTCTCCTCGTTGGTCACTTGTGCCCACTTCCAGCTCCTGTTTCCACACGGTTCCTTCTGCACAAGTGGCCGGCGGCCAGTAAAATACTGAATCGGGCCAGGAAGAAGCTGACGTCCCAAGAGTCCACGCTGAGGTGTCTCTCATCTGTCAGGTGACTTCTGCCTCCCCGCACAGACCAGCCAGGGACCCGGGCTCCGTTGTCTGCGGGGAAGCTGGAGAAATGGCCCCGGGCAGAGCTCCCCAGGAAGATCCTTGCCTTCGGAGGAAAGAACTTTCCAGAGGCAGCATTGTGGCAGCACAATGGCAGAGACAACACCAAACTCCCACCCTGCTGTGCGCTTCCCAGTTTCCCCGCAGCCTTGTTTCTCTCACAGCCTTATTTCTCTTCACGGCCTAGTTCTTCTCACTGCCTTGTTTCTCTTCGTAGCCTTGTTTCTCCTCACAAGCCTACTTCCCCTCACAGTCTTACTTCTCCTCACAGCCTTATTTCCCTCACAGCCTTATTTCTCTTCACAGCCTTATTTCTCTCATACCCTATTTCTCCTTACACCTTTATTTCCCTCACTGCCTTATTTCTCTCACAGCATTATTTCTCTCACAGCCTTAATTCTCTCATAGCCTTTTTCTCTCACAGCCTTATTTCTCTTCACAGCCTTTTTCTCTCACAGCCTTTATCTCTCACAGCCTATTTCTCCTCACAGCTTTATTTCTCTCACAGCCTTGTTCCTCTCACAGCCTCATTTCTCTTGGTAGCCTTATTTCTCTCATAGCCTATTTCTCCTCACACCTTTATTTCCCTCACAGCCTTATTTCTCTCACAGCCTTATTTCTCTCACAGCCTTATTTCTCTTCACAGTCTTATTTCTCTCACAGCCTTTTTCTCTCACAGCCTTATTTCTCTTCACAGCCTTTTTCTCTCACAGCCTTTATCTCTCACAGCCTATTTCTCCTACAGCTTTATTTCTCTCACAGCCTTGTTCCTCTCACAGCCTCATTTCTCTTGGTAGCCTTATTTCTCTCATAGCCTATTTCTCCTCACACCTTTATTTCCCTCACAGCCTTATTTCTCTCACAGCCTTATTTCTCTCACAGCCTTATTTCTCCCACACCCTTTTTCTCTCACAGCCTTTTTTCTCACAGCCTTATTTCTCTCACAGCCTTTTCCTCTCACAGCCTCATTTCTCTCAGTCTTTTTCTCTCACAGCCTTACTTCTCTCACAACCTTTTTCTCTCACAGCCTTATTTCTCTTCACAGCCTTTTTCTCTCACAGCCTTAATTCTCTCACAGCCTTTTTTTCTCACAGCCTTATTTCTCTCACAGCCTTTTTCTCTCACAGCCTTATTTCTCTTCACAGCCTTTTTCTCTCACAGCCTTATTTCTCTTCACAGCCTTTTTCTCTCACAGCCTTATTTCTCTCACAGCCTTTTTCTCTCACAGTCTTATTTCTCTCACAGCCTTTTTCTCTCACAGCCTTATTTCTCTTCACAGTCTTGTTCCTCTCGCAGCCTCATTTCTCTTGGTAGCCTTGTTTCTCTCACAGCCTATTTCTCCTCACAGTCTTCGCCTCACAGTTTTATTTTTCTTCACAGCTTTATTTCTCTCACAGCCTTATGTCTCTCACAGCCTATTTCTCACAACCTTATTTTTCTTCACAGCTTTATTTCTCTCTCAGTCTTATTTCTCGCACACCCTTCTTTCTCCT
Organism: Sorex fumeus; assembly: GCF_029834395.1. Taxonomy (NCBI): domain Eukaryota; kingdom Metazoa; phylum Chordata; class Mammalia; order Eulipotyphla; family Soricidae; genus Sorex; species Sorex fumeus. Next base: position 80,368 of record NW_026606332.1, read on the forward strand.
TGATTTTTGTTTCTCTCACACCCTATTTATCTTGCAGCCTTGTTTCTCCTCACAGCCTTGTTTCTCTCACAGCCTGTTTCTCTTCACATTCTTGTTTCTCTTCAACCCCTGTTTCTCCTCACAGCTTTATTTCTCTCGCAGCCTAATTTCTCCTGCAGTCTTATTTCTCTTATAGCCTTATTTCTCTCACAGCCTTATTTCTCTCACAGTCTTACTTCTCACAGCCTTATTTTTCCTCACAGCTTTATTTCTCTCACAGCCTTATTTCTCTCACAGTCTTATTTCTTCTTGCAGTCTAATTCTCTCACAGCCTTATTTCCCTCAGCCTAATTTCTTTACACAAGCTTTGTTTCTCTCACAGCTTTATTTCTCTTGTACCCTTGTTTTTCCTCACAGCCTATTTCTCTCACAGTCTTATTTTTCCTCACAGTCTTGTTTTCCTTCAAGCCTTATTTCTCCTCATAGCTTTATTTCTCTCACAGTCTTATTTCTCCTTGCAGTCTTCTTTCTCTTACAGCCTATTTCTCTCACAGCCTTATTTTTCCTCACAACATTATTTCTCTCACAGCCTGATTTCTCTAGTCTTATTTCTCCTCGTAGCCTTATTTCTCTCACAGCCTTATTTCTCTTGGTAGTCTTGTTTCTCCTCATAGCCTTATTTCTCCTCACAGCCTTATTTCTCCTCGTAGCCGTGTTTCTCCTCACAGCCTTATTTCTCCTCGTAGCTTTGTTTGTTCTCACCTATTTTCTCCTCACAGCCTGATTTCTCTCACAGCCTTACTACTCACAGCCTTATTTTTCCTCACAGCTTTATTTCTCTCACAGCCTTATTTCTCGATCTGCCTTATTTCTCCTTGCAGTCTAATTCTCTCACAACCTTATTTCCCTCAGCCTTATTTCTTTACACAAGCTTTGTTTCTCTCACAGCTTTATTTCTCTCATAGCCTTGTTTCTCCTCACAGCCTATTTCTCTCACAGTCTTGTTTTCCTTCGAGCCTTATTTCTCCTCATAGCTTTATTTCTCTCACAGTCTTATTTCTCCTTGCAGTCTTTCTCTTACAGCCTTGTTTCTCTCATAGCCTTATTTGTCCTCACAGCTTTGTTTCTCCCACAGTCTTATTTCTCCTCATAGCCTTATTTCTCCTCACAGCCTTATTTCTTCTCACAAGCTTCATTTTCCTCGCAGCCTGATTTCTCTCACAGTCTTATTTCTCCTCATAGACTTATTTCTCCTCTCAGCTTTATTTCTCCTCATAGCCTTGTTATTCCACACAGCCTTATTTCTCCTCATAGGCTTATTTCTCCTCACAGCCTTATTTCTCCTCATAGCCTGGTTTCTCTCACAGTCTTTTTTCTCTCATAGCTGTATTTCTCTCATAGCCTCACAACTTTATTTCTCTCACAGCCTTATTTCTCCTCATATCCTTGTTTCTCCTCACGGCCTTATTTCTTCTCACAAGCCTCGTTTCTCTCACAGTCTTGTTTCTCTTCATAGCCTTACTTCTCTCACAGCTTCATTTCTTCTGGCAGCCTTATTGTTCCTTGCAGCCTTATTTCGAGTAGGTGGTTTAGTTTGATCGCCGACGTAGCCTGCTTTTCTGCTTGCTTGTTTGGAGGCCACAGTCGGTCATGCTCAGGCCTTACTCCGGGCTCTGCACTCAGGGATCACTGTTGGCGGGGTTCAGGGGACCTTATGGGGTACCCAAGAGGGAAGTGGGTCCACCTCATGCAAGGCAAACACCAAATCCACTGGAAGTCTGGTTTTAAGATACGGCGCTAACCGTCTGTTCCAGGAGTCTGCACATCATTTTTTAAACATTCACACTGGCTTTTCTGATGGAGAAACTCGAAATGTAAACTTTAAGTCTACACATTAGCAGATTGTCGCTTTCACGTTGCCTGGTGAATGCAGACAGTGTCTCTGAGGAATTCAGAACCATTGGAGGCGTTTTTTTTTAAGGGGGAAAAAAAGAACTCCTCTGTGTGTGTATGTGTGTGAGAGAGAATTTCACAGATTTTTAACAGACGGTAAGAGGGATTTTTTTTCCCCCTCCTGGCAGATGAAAGGAATATAAAACAACAGATTGACTTTCTGGGCATGAATCTCTGGAGGAGAAAATTTTAGTCACAGGG
>NW_026606332.1:85000-115000 GCF_029834395.1 Sorex fumeus
TTACACACACACACACACACACACTTTTCTGTGCATCTCCCCGTGGACCGGGCTCCATCCCCCCGTCCCACACTCTCTCTCTTGGGTTCCAGGCTGGCACAGAGCAGGGTCCTGCCTGCCGACCTCTCTGCCCCTTTCCCAGGGCAGGGTGCCCGCCTGCACAAGCACTCAGCAGCCAGCTCCCCTCACACTGCCTCTGCCCCCCACCCCGCCAGGTGCCCCCACGGGGAACTCGAACACAACACAGTCACCTTGTTGCCCAAGTCTCGGCCACTGGTGACAAGCCACTCTCCTGAGACCCAGGGGTCTCGCCATCTCTCTCGGATGGGGCAGGTCTAGAGAAAAAAAAATCCCATCTTGGGGGGGACTATGAGTCTCACCCCGACAATCCCTGCCCTGAAGTTCACCCTTGGTCGGGGGTCCGTCCTTTCCCCTGGGGTGGCCCAAAATGCACACGCAGGCTGTTCTCTCTGCTCTGCCCAGACACTGGCCAACTGGACGCACCGTCGGCCAGAAACGCCCGCCTGGGTACCACGGAAGACTGTAAGGTTGGCCCACCGGGAGGCTGGCTCTTCCCTGAACGCCGTTTCCACCTCGCTGGGCTTCCTCTATTAATGTCACTTGAATGAAAGAGAAGACAAGTTATGAAGACCTGAGGAACTCTTAGGTACAATCGAAGGTCAATTAATAGACCATAAAATAAAACTCACAGTAGATGATCATTAAAGTATCACTTGATCACTTGATCCCCCGTTACTCATCGATTTACTCGAGCGGGTGCCAGTAACGTCTCCATTCCTCCCTGTTGCGTGCTAGCATAGCCCAATGGCATCTGCTCGTTCTAGGAACATGCAGAGCCTCAAACCGATCATTCAGGGTCTTGATGAAGAAGTCGGACCATCTCGTAGGTGGGCGTCCACGCGATCTTTTGATGTCCCGTGGAATCCAGTCGGTAACGGCTCTAGTCCAGCGGCTGTCTGTAAACCTCATTACGTGTCCAGCCCATCTGATTTTTGATGCCTTGGCAAACGAGACAGCGTCCCTGATTCTTGAGCATTGATGGAGTATAGAGACAAAAAATTAAAGTATTAATTGATATTAATAAAATTAATTTTATTAATAAAATAAAATTAAAGAATATAGACAAAAAAGTCACAGATAAGAAGAACGGTCTCTTGGGGCTGAGCGATAGCACAACGGGGAGGGTGTTTGCCTTGCAGGCGGCTGACCCGGGTTCGGTTCCCAGCATCCCAAAGGGTCCCCCGAGGACCGCCAGGAGTGATTCCTGAGTGCAGAGTCAGGAGTAACTCCTGTGCATTGCCAGGTGTGACCCCAAAACCAAAAAATAAAAAATAAAAAAAGAACGATCTCGTTCACTGTATTGCCCAGGTAGTCACTAATTTGCTACGACTTTCAAAAGTTCTCAGGGAGAGGTGACTTTTCTGGAAGGAGATGCCTCTTAGGTGACATGAGGCCCATACGATTTAATTCTTCTGTCATATGTTATTAAGACTCACCTCCTGAATTTTTAAAAGTCGAGGTCCAGATTACTTTACGAACAAAAAAAATTGTTTACTTTTCTATCATTCTTGATTTGGCAACAATGATACGTAAAACACCAAAGAGGGTTCAGCAGCGGTGAAAGAACAAATGACTCACAGGAAGCGGTCCTTTGTTACCGTGAATCAATAAAAATAATTAATGTATATAAAGTCTCGTAGCTTGCATGGAGTTTTTAACGATTAATTGCACTGTCCTCCCGTGGTTCATCGATTTGCTCGAGCGGGCCCAGTCACGTCTCCATGGTGAGACTTGTTGTGACTGTGTTTGGCATCTCGAAGACGCCACGGGGAGCTTGCCAGGCTTTGCCGTGTGGGCGAGAGACTCTCGGTAGCTTGCCAGACTCTCCGAGAGGGGCGGAGGAATCGAACCCGGGTCAGCCGAGTTGGCCGCATGCAAGGCAAAACGCCCTACCGCTGTGCTATTGCTCCAGCCCCTAATAATTAATATTGATACCATGCAATTCTGGCTAGACTCAAACGTGTGGTCCCCATCTGCCCAGGACGCTGGGCGCAATCCTCCCTGTCCTTCGAACACGCTGGGAGGCACCTGGGGACAGATTGTGGTAAAAAAGACAAGAGCAAAAAAAAAAAATTGCGTTTCTCCTTTGATTGTCCCCCAACAAGACGCCGAGGGATACTGAGGCAGGACGGGCACAACACGGACATAACACAGGACTTTGAGAGGGTCCGGGTCACTGGGATCTGTGTGGACAGACTCTGGATACACTGTGGGCACCCTCTGTTTCAGTTTCCCTAAAAGACATTCATTCATTCATCCATACTTGTTCGGTGGCCTCACTCCCCTTCCCACCCAGGTACCAGGTGGGTTGGGCGCTTCTGGTAGTCTGCTCTGTTCTGGTTTGTGACTTATGACCTCTTCTATCTCTGCCCCGGTTCCCGGACGGGCTGCTCACAGCTCACGTCCGTAACTTTCCCGGGGGCTGCATCAGTCCGGCAAGATGAGGCGTTTCTTCACCCCCAAGGGAACGGGAGACCAAGGCCAACACTGCAATAATCAACCACAGTGGGGAAACCAACGTTTCTTCAATATTGACGGATTTGAGAACCGTGTCCGGTGCAGACAGAGGGACAGAGACGCAGACAATGAAGGAAACAGGAGACGTTTATGGGGGGCGCTTCAGGCAGAACTCCACAAACCGTCAGGTGAGGCTGGGGTGAGCCACCCCCTGGGAGAGACTAAGGGGGCTTTGAAGGGGAAAAGGGGAGCAGAGGAGACCCAACCCACTGGGACCGGTGTGCCGGGTTCAGCCTGTTGTCTGTCGGGGACGGGTCCCGCCCTCCCTGTCGGGGGCAGGTGGTCCCTAATTCTGGGAAGGTCACTGTCGCATCCACCCAGAGGGAACCTCACATATATTCAGACTCTACATGCTGTGGAGGGCGCAGCCAATTGTTCTTGTCTTTTCTGTCTGTCTCCACCCCACTTAGATTCAATTCTCCTCTTCTGCTCTCGTCTGTTCTACTTTTCTGTGACCTCTCGCAGACCCGGAGACGTCTTGCTCTCTCGAGTACTCCTTATGCTTTGAACTTCCTTGTTCTGATCGCTTTCTCGGTGGTCTGCAGGTCTAGTTCTTCCATGGCCTCCGGCTGAGGGCCACGTCTGGGTGGCTGTGTTGGGCCGACGCCTTCTCTGTCTCTCATCTGACATTCGTCTGAAGTTCCTCTGAGAACAATCCCTTGTTCTTTGGGAATATTCGGCTTGGTGATCTAGACTGTGAGATACATTCAATGCACACAGTCATGTTTGCACACACACACACACACACACAGACACACACACACCAATTAATCACACCTGTAAATTTTCACTCCATCCCCACCATTGGTACTTGTATAATAGGAGGTGATGCGGTCACTTATGTCAACCGTTCTCTGACTTTCAAGTGAGGGACACGATGTCTAAATATTGCTCAAGATTCAAATGCACTCAAAGATGACTAGGATGGAGGCAAGTCAACAGGGAAGGGCCATGGCCATGGGATTCCTGGAATGGATTAAAAACAATGGCCCATTTTTTGGTGGGGTTGGATGTTTTTCTCCCAGGATGGGAGATGCATGCTGAAAGTAGACTATAGACCGAACATGATGGCCACCCAATGCCTCTTTTGCAAACCACAACACCCAAAAGGAGAGAGAGAACAAAAGGGAATGCCCTGCCACAGAGACGGGTTGGGATGGGAGGATGGGGGGTGGGAGGGATACTGGGACCCGTGGTGGTGGAAAATGGGTACTGGTGGAGGGATGGGTATTTGATCATTGTGTGTTTCACTAATAAAAATTTAAAAAATAAAATAAAAATTTAAAAAATAAAAGAGAGCGAGAGAGAGAGAGAGAGATTTGGGTCACGCCTGACCTCCTCAGCACCCAGTATAGAAGCTTTTTCTTCCCTTGATAGCCTGTTCTCTGACCCGCGTCCGTCCCTCTTACTCACAGACCTATTATCTGAGGCCATCTTCTGCGGCCACTGCCAACTCCGTGCCGCGTTGTGTGAGGTGGTAAATGTCTTTCCCGCTGCTGTTTCATCTTCTTACTTTCTCTCTCCGTGCCGCTGACTCACACACGTTTTTATCCACAGCCTTCGACCCATCTCTCTTTGGTTGTTGTTGTTTCGTTTTTTTTTTTCCTTTTATCACTTTTCACGCTCCGGGTACACATCACGGGCCCAAGGCCTCCGCCGATGGGCAGGAGGCAGGAAATGGCCTTTGGTTTTACTCCCGGAGGTGTGAGTATCTCACAGCTGACAGCGACGGTGTTTTCCCGATGCTCTATCCTTAAACGGGTGTGCGTGTGATTACAGGGGAGAGACTTCCAGGGGAAGTTTCTGAAAATATAATTGATGGCTTGTGGACAAGAAAAATGTGGGCATTCAGTCTGCGGTGATGGAGACGTCCGAGCGGTTCTCCTTGTGCAGAAGTGACCAGCAGAGGCCAACGGAAACTGTTGACGGGCAAAGGTACTGCCAGGTACTAAGCCCTCCATGCCTTTCCTTCTAAGAGTGTAGACTGTGAGTCATCACTCAACCCGACTGGAATTTGTTTGTGAATAACAGCTCCACCGCGGTCCATTTCTCTTATTCTATTCCCTCCCTTTCTTTGTTTGTGGCCAGAGCCGTTTAGTCACGCCAGGGGTCCGGGCACATGGAACAGAAGAAAGCACCCAGGCATCCTTCACCCCACCCCACGCTGCCACAAATACAACACCAGGGACCCCGGTTCTCTCCCCAACCAACCCTTACCCTGGCTGTTCACTTTGTCTCTAAACTACTAGACACAACACTAACGAACGCCTGGACACCCAATTACGGACTTTTTTTAAAAAATTTTTATTAGTGAAACACCACGAGGTCCAGTTATAGACTTACAAATATTTGTGCTTGGGTTTCAATTATACAATGATCAAGTAACCCATCCCTCCACCAATGCCCATTTTCCACCACCACGGGTCCCAGTATCCCTCCCACCCCCCATGCCCCCCATCCCACCTTGCCTCTGTGGCAGGGCATTCCCTTTTGTTCTCTCTCTCCTATTGGGTATTTTGGTTTGCAAAAGAGGCAGTGGGTGACAATCATGTTTGGTCTATAGTCTACTTTCAGCGTGCTTCTCCCATCCTGGGAGGATCCTCCCAACACCCTTTACTTGGTGCTCCCTTCTCTATCTGAGCTCCCTTTTCCCCTAGCACGTGTGGCTGGCCTCCAAGCCTTGGAGCAAACCTCCTGGTACTAATCTCGGCCATTCTTGGGTGTTAGTCTCCTATTTTGTTTCTTTATGTTTCCCAGATGAATGCAGTCTTTCCGTGTCTATCCCTCTCTTTCTGACTCATTTCGCTTAGCATGATACTTTCCATGTAGTACCACTTGTATGTGAATTTCATGACTTCATCTTTTCTAACAGCTACATAGTACTCCATTGTGTAGATGTACCAAAGTTTCTTTAACCAGTCATCTGTTCTCGGGCACTCAGGTTTTATCCAGATTCTAGCTATTCAACTACGGCCTTCCAATCACACGTATATGTTGAGTGAACATTCATTCAGTCAGAGGCGCTGAGACAAGGAACTCGAGAGAAATTATTTCATGAAGGGCACTGGACTCACTCTGATCCTGTGACAAAAGGCAGAGTGTCCTGAGGTCTCCTTTTATTGATTATGGTACCTCAAAAGGGCGCAATACAGTGACATCCTCAAAAGAAGTCACAGAACATTGAGGCAGGCAAGGCATGCATTGCTTCCTTGTGTCTGCAGACCAGTCAAGGCCTCCCAGAAAAAAAAAAAACTAAAACCGAAACTTTTCTTAGGCTACAAGCACTTTGGGTTTGCATCCTAAAGACTAGTCTGGGCTAGAGCCTGGAATCTACATCCCAAAGACAAGTTGGCCAAGCATCTGAAATTTGCAGCCCAAAGACAAGAGCTCAGAATCTACAGGTCAGCGATAGATCGATAGATCCGATTGATCGAGGGCTGGGCTAGCACCGGAGATCAGCTTGTCAAAGACCAGCCAGGCTTCTGTGAGAAAAGGAAAATGGCCCCTTTCAATAGACTGAAATTTATGAAATTATTTACTGGAGAAAGTTTAAAGGGAAAAAAATGTTCAGTTTCATCCAAACCAGTCAGGACACACAAGAAATCTCGCCCATTTTCATGGGTCCCTATGTTCCTGCCCATGTGTGGTGCAGTCTACATGGGCTCCTCCTGACGGCCTCAGTCCAGCCCCAACACACACACACACACACACGCAGATAAACACACACAGAGACACAGTATCACAAGCACAGACACACACACAAACACACACACACAAACAGGCTCACACAGACACACAAATACAGACACACACAAACATTGACACACACAGACAGCAAGCACATATACACACATTCACATAAACAGACATACAGACACACAAACACAGACATAGACACACAAAGACACAGACACAAACATGGACACAGACACACATGAACACAGACACACAGACACAACAGACACAGAGACACATGAACACAGACACACAGAGGCACACATAGGCATGTACACACAGTGACACACACAGACACAGACCAATAGAGACACACACAGACATACACACAAATGCAGACACAGACACACAACGATGAACACAGACACAGACACATTCACACAGGCACACAGGAACAGAGACAGACAGACACACCCAAACACAAGCACACACACAAACACGGACACACAGACACACATGAACACAAACACACATGAACACAGACACACAGAGGCACACATAGGCATATACACACAGAGACACACACAGACACAGACCAATAGAGACACACACAGACATACACACAAATGCAGACACAAACAGACACACAAAGGTAAACACAGACACATTCACACAGACACACAGGAACAGAGACAGACAGACACACCTAAACATAGACACACATGAACACAGGCACACACACACACACACACACACACACACACAAGCACGAGAGCTTACAAGATCTTCCTTAACCTCCCTGTATTTCACTCTGGAAGGCCAGAGCGCCCTAGGAAATATCTAATTCTCCCGCAGGATCAAATCTGCTGATTTTCAGTTTCTAACGCTTTTTTTCCATTAAAACGTGAGGAAGACGCCCCACATAAGTAGGAGTGCGCAGGAGTCCACTTCCTAGGAGAAAACATGGTAGGAATAAACTTAGTAGAAGTCAATTTAAAAACAACAACAACAACGACGACAACATAGCAGTACTAAACTCTTTTTTTTTTTTTGGCTTTTTGAGTCACACCCGGCAAAGCACAGGGGTTTCTCCTGGCTCTGCACTCAGGAGTTACCCCTGGCGGTGCTCAGGGAACCCTATGGGATGCTGGGAATCGAACCCGGGTCGGCCACATGCAAGGCACACACCCTACCCGCTGTGCTATCGCTCCAGCCCCAGCAGTAGAAAACTTAAAAAAAAAATTGCCTCATAATCACTGATGCCCGGAAGCAGTGGCAACGCTTCAGGAATAAGCTCAGCACTGGGGTGGGGTGGGGGGGACGGGTCACTCTGGAAGAGGATGGGTGAAAAGGGGCCAGCCTTAGAGACAGGGTGGAAAGGGGAACAAGGAGAGAAACTGAGGCCATTGGTGGAGGAAAGTGGACCCCGGCGAAGGGATTGGTGTTGGGACACCATCCGCCTGAAAAGACCCTAAATAACTTTGCAGTTTTGTTACTCAGGACCATCCAAGACATCGTAGCACTGTAACACTGTCCTCCCGTTGTTCATCGATTTGCCCGAGCGGGCACCAGGCACGTCTCCACGGTGAGCCTTGTTGTGACTGTGTTTGGCATCTCAAAGACGCCACAGGGAGCTTGCCAGGCTCTGCCGTGCGGGCGGGATCCTCTCGGGAGCTGGCCGGGCTCTCCGGGAGGGGTGGAGGAATCGAACTCGGGTCGGCCATGTGGGCCGTGTGCAAGGCAAACATCCTACCCGCTGTGCTATCGCTCCAGAACTTAAATGATTTGTGAATAGGTAATCTCTCCATTGCCGCTATCGTCTAAGCAGTGCTCAGGAGTATGAGCTCACCATTCTTTGGTTTTCTTCTGTCAATTTTTTACTGATCAAAGGTGTATCCAGTAGCTCCCACCCATCGTTAAACCAAGCATTCGCCCAAAGGATGAGATGGATTCACCCCAGGATAGATGCCAAGGCTGAGCACGGGGGGAGCTGTTGCCCAGGGTTGATTAGTGGACGATCATCCGTGCTTGACACAAGGCACAATTTCCCACCCAGAACGGTGACACAGTTACTGACTACACGTGCCAAAAAAATAAATAAATAAATCAGGAGAAGCCAGATCCCTGGTTGCCCCCCACACATTCCAGGCTCAGGAGTCCCTAAGCCCACATGCCCTGGGAGCGTTCCCCACAAATGCCCCCCACAGGAATGGGGCCCCGCCCTGGTTGGTGGTCTCCTGACCACAGGGAACGATCGTCTTTTTCCCCTCCATGGAGTGTGATCCCGGAGTTCTTAGCAGAAACACAGTGCCCGGTGTGCTGGGGTTTTAAATCAAATGATTCCACCTGGGAGAGATTTCACGACCAACTTGTAGGAGGCCTCTCTCTCTCTCTCTCTCTCTCTCTCTCTCTCTCTCTCTCTCTCTCTCTCTTTCTCTCTCTCTCTTTCTCTCTCCCCCCACGAATCTTCTTGCTTGTTTGTTTTATTTGCGGCCCATTCCAGGCGATGCTCAGGGCTGACTCCTGGCTCTGCACTCAGGAATGACTCCTGGCCGTGCACAGGGGACCCTGAGGGATGCTGGGACTCAAACCCGGATCGACCTTTCCAAGGCAAATGCCCTCCCTGCTGTACTATCAGTCCAGCCCCGTGGCACAGAGGGGGTTTTTTTGGTTTTTTTTTTGGTTGTTTTTTTGTTTGTTTATTTGTTTTTTACTCTGGAAACCCCGTCTGCATCCTTCCGTTCTCAGGACTCAGACGGAGCATTCTCCTCCACTCCACCTCTCGCCGCAACTCCTTTTCATTGGTTCATTTTCCCACTCCTTACTTTGGCAGTGGGCCGGAGTGATAGCACAGTGGTAGGGAGGGAAGGAGGGAGGGAGAAAAGGAAGGAAGGAAGGAAGGAAGGAAGGAAGGAAGGAAGGAAGGAGAAAGAAAGAAAATGGAAAGAAAGAACAGAAAGAAAGAGAAAGAAAGTGGAAAGAAAGAAAGAAAGAAAGAAAGAGAAAGAGAGAGAGAAAGAAAGAGAGAAAGGAAACAGAAAGAAAGAAAGAAAGAAAGAAAGAAAAGAGAAAGAGATAAAAAAGAGAGAGAAACAAAGAGAAAGAGAGAAAGAGAAAGAAAGAAGGAGACCGAAAGAAAGAAAGAAAGAAAGAAAGAAAGAAAGAAAGAAAGAAAAGAAGAAGGAAGGAAGGAAAGAAACAAAGAAAGAGGAAGGAAGGAAGGAAGGAAGGAAAGAAAGAAGGAAAGCGAAAGAAAGAAAGAAAGAAAGAAAGAAAGAAAGAAAGAGGGAGAGAAAGAAAGAAATAAACAAAGAAAAAGAGAAAGAAAGAAAGAAAGAAAGAAAGGGAAAGAGAGAGAAAGAAAGAGGGAGAGAAAGAAAGAAATAAACAAAGAAAAAGAGAAAGAAAGAAAGAAAGAAAGAAAGAAAGAAAGAAAGAAAGAAAAAGACAGAGAAAGAAAGAAAGAAAGAGAAAGAAAGAAAGAAAGAAAGAAAGAAAGAGACAGAGAAAGAAAGAAAGAAAGAGAGAGACAGAGAGAGAGAGAAAGAAAGAAAGAAAGAAAGGTGGAAAGGAAGGAAGGAAGGAAGGAAGGGAAAGAAAGAAAGAAAGAAAGAAAGAAAGAAAGAAAGAAAGAAAGAAAGAAAGAAAGAAAGACTATCCAGGTTCCTCGTCCAGGCGTTCTCTGGCCTTTCATCATCAGATGCTTCCGTGACCCCAGTGCCCAGCACAGGCTTCACTGCAAAGATCTGGACTCTGGGATGTCTCTGCTTGGACACCGCAGAGCTCGTGATGCGTTGAGCTGGGTTCCCGCCTTGGTTCCCTGACAAAGCTTCATTCCGAGTCTACAGGCATCTCACACTCAGTTCCCCGTGGCCTGATCCGCACGATTCACCCGAGTCAGACTCTGGAAACAACCCAAGTACCCGAGAACAGGCCACCGGATAGAGAACCGATGGACACCTATACCATGGAATATTATACAGCCACGAAGAGGGAAAAAGTCATAAAATCTGCCTCTAGGTGGATGGACATGGGTATATCACCGGAGTGAAAGGAGTCAGAAGGAGAGGGACAGACTTAGAAGGATTGCAGTTATTTGGGGGATTTTTTTAAAAGCATAGTCTGAGACTAATACCCAAAGACAACAGAGACAGGGCCCAGGAGGACTGGCCCTCAGTTTGGAAGCTCGCCTGAAGGGGTGGTGTTGTACGGACAAGGCAGTTGGAACCGAGGAGGGAGTACTGTGAGAGTTGGAAAGAGTACTGTGATCGTTGGAAACGTTTCCTCTGGACAAGAACTGTATGCTGAAAGGAGGGAAAGGGATATTCCTGATAACCTTTCAGGATCTGTGTTGCAAACCGCAGTGCCCAAAAGGAGAGAGACAGAGAGACAGAGAGACAGAGACAGAGAAGTATTTACCACAGAAGCAGACTGAGTGGGTAGGAGGGACCTTGGGGACACTAGTGGTGGGAACTGTGCCCTGGCGGAGGGACGGGTGTTGGAACACCGTACGATTGAAACCCAATCACCAACAGCTTTATGACCGTGTATTTCACCGTGAAAAAACAGGAATAGTCTCTGGACTGGGAGCTCAGCGACAAGCGTGTGAAGAACTCCACGGGTTCCAGGCAAAAATAAGGGTCTCCGATTTCTCCACACCTCCAGGCTGCAGCCCCCTCCCCCAAAGATACCCCCTAGGGTGGTGGCTCTGCATCCACTTCTGCAGAGAACGGCCCTGTGGGGACCCCTGTAGACCTGCCACTGGACACCCGGGGTCAGTCGACTCTGCCAACACACCGTTCTTCATTCTTCGTGTTAGTAAGGCTCACTCGGGGTAGGGGGCCAGCGGGTGCAACAGTGACCTTCCCAGAGTCAAAGGTCAGCTGCCCCCAGCGGGGAGGACAGGACTCCGGGGCCCCTGCACTGGAAGCCCCCAGTTTAATTCTTGCTTCCTCACATCCATCAGGCCAGACCCAGGACACCGGTCCCACTGGGCTCCTGGGCTCCGTGCTCCCTTCCCCGTTCAAAGCCACCTTAGTCTACCCCGGGGGCCGCAGCTGTACCCCAGCCTCATCAGAGGTTTGTGCAGTTTCCCCGGGAGCACACTCCATCAACGTCTGCAGTTTCCTTCACTGTGTTCATCTCTGTGTCTCTGCCTCTGCCGGCTGAGGTCGGCGATCTACCCCTTTTGTGACACAGTCTTGAGTGTTCTGTGACCCGGACAAGACCCTCTGCCTGCCATGACTCACCATCATGTATTTCCACCCCCCGCCCCCGCCGGCATCCTGCAGGGACAATCCAAAAGCCAGGCGCCCAAAAATTCCAGCCACCCCTCCCCGAGACGACGGGCTAAAATCAGTTCCAGGCGGCCTCGCTGTCATTTTTGTCGAGGGCGAAAACCAGGGTGTGAGGAGGAACAAAGCAGTCGAACCACCAGAAATAAAAAAATTGCAGCCAGACACCTAACGATGTTGCCGTGCAGTTTCCCGATTTCAGGTTTCCGAGCGTTTCTTTTTCAGGCGCGTGGCCTTGTTCCCGGCCGGCCCGCGGCATCAAACACGCCCAGCACGTTGTCCTGAACTCGGCATTACACGGCACCAGGTGTTTGAAAGCAGCCGGCGGCGGCCCGCGGGACAGAATTTCTGAAGAGAAGGAGGGAAGGTGCTCAGAGCCCAGTGCCCTGTGACCTGGGCTGATGGCAGCACATCCCACACTCTGGTGCAGACAAATGCCTGTCACCAAGAGATCACACATACACACACTCACACGACACACAGTCTCGCAGGGGCAAAAGCCTTCAGAGAGGTGTGCGGTGTAGGATGTCATGCCGAGACGGGGATGTTTAAGACCAGAGAACTCACACACACACACACACAGAGAAGCAACAAGACGGACACCCTCGCGCCGGCTGGCATGGGTTCGAGCTCCGGCATCCCACGTGGTCTTCTGAGCAGGGCCAAGAGTCGTTCCTGAGTGCACAGACACAACAAAGCCCGGTGTGGCCTCCCCAACCCCCAACACAATGCAACACAAGGAAACAGAATGACAGAGGGAAGGTACATATACCCTTGTGTGAGTCTGTGCGAGTGGGTGTATATGTGTGAGTGGGCGTATGTGTGTGTCTGCATGTGTTGTATGTGAGTGTGTGAGCTATATGTGTTGTGTGAGTGTGTGTGACTTTGTGTAGATGGGTGAGTGTGTGTAAGTGTGTGAGTGTGTGTATGTACGTGTTGTGTGTGACTGTGAGAATTGTATGTGTTGTGTTTGTGTGTGCTTTTCCCAGGGGTGCCAACCCTACTCCAAAGCCATCGGCACAGTCACTCCCCCATGGCCGAAACGTGCCCCAGGGAAATGACACACCAGGCGCAGCGAGGGGGTCCCGGACCCCAAATCGATGCTGATCATTTGCTCTGTTCTCTGTTCCCTGCCTCCGCGCCCAGCCAGGCTGGCTCTTGTCTCTGCTCACCACGATGAGTGTGTGTGAGTGTCTGGATGAGTGTGTGCGAGTGTGTGGGTGCGTGTCTGCGAATGTTTGCGTGTCTGAGGGGTGACTGTATGTATGAGTTTCTATGCGAGTGTCTGTGTTGTGTGAGTGAGTGTGTGAGCGTGTGTTTGTGTGTGAGGTGTGAGTGTGTATGTGTGTGACTGTGTGTTGTGTATGTGTGACTTTGGTGTGTGAGCGTGTGTTGTGTGGGTGTGTGTGTTCTATGACTTGTGAGTGTGTTGTATGACTGTGTGCATGAGTTTGTGTGTGAGTGTGCATTGTGTGTGTTACTGTGTGTGTTGTGTGTGACTTTTGTGTGTGAGCGTGTGACGTGTGGGTGTGTGTGAGTGTGTTGTGTGACTTGTGAGTGTGTTGTGTGAGTGTGTGTATGAGTTTGTGTCTTAGTGTGTATGTGTGTTGTGTGTTATGTGAGTGTGTATATGTGAGTTGTGTGTGAGTGTGTTGTCTGTGCATGAGATTGTGTGTGCGTGTGCATTGTGTGTGTTACTGTGTGTGAGTGTGTAGTGTGAGTGTGTATATGTGAGTTGTGTGTGTTGTGTGTGCATGAGTTTGTGTGTGAGTGTGCATTGTGTGTTTTACTGTGTGTGAGTGTGTGTTGTGTGAGTGTGTATGTGTGACTTTTGTGTGTGAGCGTGTGTTGTGTGGCTGTGTGTGAGTGTGTTGTGTGACTTGTGAGTGTGTTGTCTGAGTGTGTGTATGAGTTTTTGTGCGAGTGTATATGTGTGTGTTGTTTGTTACTGTGTGAGTGTGTGTTGTGTGAGTGTGTATTTGTGAGCTGTGTGTGAGTGTGTGTTGTGTGGCTGTGTGTTGTGTGAGTGTGTATGAGTTGTGTGTGAGTGTGTTGTATGAGTGTGTATAAGTTGTGTGTGAGTGTGTGTTGTGTGGGTGTGTGTGAGTGTGTGACTGTGTGACTGTGTGAGTGAATGTGTTGAGTATGTATATGAGTGTGTGTGTGAGTGTGTGTATGTATGTGCCGTGTCTGAGTGTGTGAATTGTATGTGTTGTGTGAGTGTATATGTGTGAGTGTGTGTATATGTGTGGGTGTGTATGTCTGCGTTGTGTGTGAGTGTATGAATTGTATGTGTTGTGTGAGTCTGTGTGAGTGTATTTATATGTGTGAGTGTGTATATGTGTGGGTGTGTATGTATGTGTTGCGTGTGTGAATTGTATGTGTTGTGTGAGTCTGTGTGAGTGTGTGTATATGTGTGGGTGTGTATGTAGGTGTTGTGTGTGAATTGTATTGTTGTGTGAGTCTGTGTTTGTATATGTGCCAGTGTGTGTATATGTGTGGGTGTGTATGTATGTGAGTGTGTGAGTTATATGTGTTCTGTGAGTGTGTGTAGTGTCTGTGAGTGTGTGTACATGTGTGAGTTTGTGTATGTGTGTGCTGTGTGTGAGTGTGTGTATATGTATGTGCTGTGTGTGAGTGTGTGTATGTGTGTGTATATGTGTGAGTGTGTGTGTGTGTGTGTGTGTGTATGATGGGTTTTTCAGATACCTCCAAGGCGGAGGGCTGTGATCCAGTGAGAAGCACGGAGAACTCTGACCTTCTGGGAAAGAAAGTCTGATGCTAATTGAAAAAAGAAAACCACACAACAACAAAAATCCAACACACACACACACACACACACACACAGGGACGCCGCCTCGTTTGCCAAGGCGTCAAAAATCAGACGGGCCGGGCACGTCACGCGATTCGGAGACGACCGCCGGACTAGAGCCATGACCGACTGGATTCCACGGGACGTCCAAAGACCGCGTGGCCGCCCACCTACGAGTCGGCCCGGCTTCTTCGTCAGGACCCTGAACGAGCGGTTTGAGGCTCTGCTTGTTCCTGGAGCGAGCAGGCGCCACTGGGCGACGCTGGCACGTGACAGGGACGGATGGAGACGTGACTGGCGCCCGCTCCAGCAAATCGATGAGCGACGGGGTGACAAGGCATACAAGTGACAACAGAGATAAATATCTGGGTTCGATCCCCAGCTTCCCTTAGGGTCCCCCGAGCACTGCCAGGAGGAATTCCCGAGTACAGAGCCAGGAGGAGCCCTGAGCATCGCCGGGTGGGACCCAAGAAGGAAAATCAATCAATCAATCAATCAATCAATTTTTAAGAAAGAATGGAGCGCTGACAGGAGCGAGAGGGATAGGCATGAGGACCTCTCGGAACCTGTATTGCAACCCATGATGCCCAGAAGGAGAGAGAGAAAGAGGGAGAGAGAGAGACAGACAGAGGAGAGAGAGGAGAAAGAGAGAGAAAGAGAGGAGAGAGAAGAGAGAAAGGGAGAGAGACAGGAGAGAAGAGAGAAAAGGAGAGAGAAAGGGAGAGAGAAAGGGAAAGGAGAGGGAGAGAGAGGGAGAGAGACAGGGAGAGAGAGAGAGAGGGAGAGAGAGGGAGACAGACAGGGAGAGAGACAGAGAGAGGGAGAGAGAGGGGGAGAGACTGAGAGAGAGGGAGAGAGAGGGAGAGAGATGACAGACAGAGGAGAGAGAGGAGAAAGAGAGGAGAGAGAAGAGAGAAAGGGAGAGAGAAAGGGAGAGGAGAGGGAGGGAGAGAGGGAGAGAGACAGGGAGAGAGAGGGAGACAGACAGGGAGAGAGACAGAGAGAAGGAGAGAGGGGGGAGAGACTGAGAGAGAGGGAGAGAGGGGGAGAGAGATGACAGACAGAGGAGAGAGATGAGAAAGAGAGAGAAAGAGAGGAGAGAGACAGGGAGAGGACAGGGAGAGAGAGAAAGAGAGGGAGGGAGGGAGGGAGGGAGGGAGGGAGGGAGGGAGGGAGGGAGAGGAGAGAAAATGAGAGGAGAGGGAGAGACAGGGAGAGAGAGGGAGAGAGAAGGAGG
This sequence comes from Sorex fumeus, assembly GCF_029834395.1. Taxonomy (NCBI): domain Eukaryota; kingdom Metazoa; phylum Chordata; class Mammalia; order Eulipotyphla; family Soricidae; genus Sorex; species Sorex fumeus. The sequence goes on from NW_026606332.1 coordinate 100,617, forward strand.
GAGGGAGGGGACAGAGAGGAGAGAGAAGAGAAAGAGAGAAGATAGAAGAGAGAAAAGGAGAGAGAGAAAGAGAGAGAGGGAGAGAGGGAGGAAGAGAGGGAGTGAGGGAGAGAGAGAAGGAGAGAGGGAGGGAGAGAGGGGGAAAGAGAGACAGGAGAGAGATGAGAAAGAGACAGAGGAGAGAGAAGAGAGAAAAGGAGAGGAAAAGGGAGAGGAGAGGGAGAGAGAGAAAGAGAGGGAGGGAGGGAGGGAGAGAGAGAGAGGGAGAGAGAGAGGGAGGGAGGGAGAGATGACAAAGGAGAGAGATGAGAAAGAAAGAAGAGAGAAGAGGGAAAAGGAGAGAGAAAGGGAGAGGAGAGGGAGAGAGGGGGAGAGAAAGAGGGAGAGAGAGAGAAAGAGAGAGGGAGGGAGACACAGGGAGAGAGGGAGAGAGAGGGAGGGAGAAGTGTCTGCCGTAGCAGCAGTCGAAGAGGCTGGACGTGGGTGTCGTGGGTGTCGGTGTGGAGGAAACTGGGGACATTGGTGGTGGCCAGGGTCACTGGGGCTGGAATATTGACCGTGCGCCTAGAACCCAACACGACACCGTGAGCAGTTTCGTAACTGTGTGTCTCCTCACGTTTACAATTAATACGGAACGGACTCTGCACACCCACCGGGTGGGCCCCGAGCTGTCACCGTCGCGGGTCTGAGGGAGCCAGTTTGTGGAGTCAGCGGTCACCTCTCTTTGCACTCCAACGCCCAGCCAGTCGATTTGTTTACTCTGCACACTTGGCTGGACCAAGGGGGCTTGGCCCCGTCACTGGTGACCATCACATACACACAGGCAGGAACAACGTCGGGCTCTTGGGATTAGCTCCCCACAACTGTGACTCCCTGGCACTCTGGAGAAGGGTGACAATTTCCTCTATCGCCTGATTTTTCTTTTCTTTTTTGTCTTTTTGGGTCCCACCCGGTGATGCTCGGGGGTTCCTCCTGGCTCTGCACTCAGGAATGACTCCTGGCAGTGCTCGGTGGACCCTAGGGAATATTGGGAATCGAACCCGGGTCGGCCGCATGCAAGGCGAATGCCCTCCCCGCTGTGCTATCACTCCAGTCCTGGAGTTGTTAAAAATAATGTACGACTGATAAAATTTTCCCCTTCCTGTCCGTTTGCAGTTATCACTGTGTAATTTCTTTTGATTACTGTGTCATTATATTGTTTTGCCTTTTGGGTCCCACCTGGCGATGCTCAGGGGTTCCTCCTGGCTCTGCACTCAGGAATGACTCCTGGCGGTGCTCGGGGGACCCTACAGGATGCTGGGAATCGAACCCGGGTCAGCCACGTGCCAGGCCAATGCCCTTCCCGCTGTGCTATCGCTCCAGTCCCACCACCTGATATTTCTAGAAGCTTCTAAATCCATATGCCCACTCGGGGCAAACTCAAGTCCCGGCCTTTTCTGACATGCATTCTTGGGGTCTGTGCTCCGCCAAATCCATCTACGTTGACTTCTCAATGAGGGACCCCCGAGCATCGCCGGGTGGGACCCCAAACACTAAAAAAACAAAAAACAAAAAAACAACTGACAGTTTTGTGTTGTTTTTTCCCAGTTTCGATTCCTAGCATCCCCTAGGGTCCTCCGAGCACCGCCAGGAGTTCATTCCTGAGTGCAGAGCCAGGAGGGACCCCTGAGCATCGCCGGGTGGGACCCAAAAACTTAAAAAAAATAAAATCTGACAGTTTTGTGTTGTCTTTTATTTATTTTTTTATTTATCTTTGTTGACCAAGAATAGTTTATTTTTTTTTTATTAATTTTCATCAGTGAGACACCATGAGGCACAGTCGTAGACTTACAAAATTTTTGTGCTTGGGTTTCAATTCTACAACGATCAATCGCTTTTGTTCCATCCCACAGGAACGAGGGTGTCTTGCCACAGTGCTCCGAGTGCAAATGTATGCAGATCACACGCCTCCCCTTCATTCCCTCGCCAGTGCTCCCCGGCAACCACTTCCTGATTAGCCCGGGATCTCAAATAATTATTATCTCATCTGCAATTACAATGATGCGGCGGCGGCCTGGCTGCCAGCCCAGCCCCTGACTCTCTCCTCCCGGACCTGGAACCCTGCCATGTCCTACAGCCCAAATTAGCAGCAGTGACCCGGCCGACTGTTTGGAAAAAAAAAAAAAGTTTGATTATTATTTTTTTTTTTTAAATCTGCACTAGCTCATTTTTCTCTGAGGACTTTTGCAAGCTGCCGTGATGTCTTCAGGGCCAAGACAGGAAGGAAGTGAGTACAATCAATCAGGCAACTTTGAGGGTCTATATATTTTTTTTCTTTTTGGGTCACACCCCGGCGATGCACAGGGGGTTCCTCCTGGCTCTGCACTCAGGAGTTACTCCTGGCGGTGCTCGGGGGACCACATGGGATGCTGGGAATCGAACCTGGGTTGGCCGCGTGCAAGGCAAACGCCCTCCCCGCTGGGCTATCTCTCCAGCCCCCCCGGAGGGTCTATATTTTGAGCAGAAAAAAACCATCCCCTAAAAACTTGGGGGTCTACACCCCCATATCCCCATTCCAGCCCACCGAAAGGACATTTTCCAATTCTTTCCAGCGAGGTTTGTCAAGATGCACGCAGACTGCGGTGAAACTAATTCTGCAACCACTCTCGGCCTGGGTTCGAAAGAATCACTGTCTCACTGTATCACAGTCCTCCCGTTGTTCATCGATTTGCTCGAGTGGCCACCAGTGACGTCTCCTTTCATCCCTGACACATGCTAGTGTCACCCGATGGCATATTGGGGCTCTTTCGGGGCCAGGGGAATGCGGACCGTCATTGTTATTGTTTTTGGCATATCGAGTACGCCACGGGGAGCTCGCCAGGCTCTGCCGTGCGGGCGGGATACTCTCGGTAGCTTGCCGGGCTCTCTGAGAGGGATGGAGGCTTCTGGGGCAGCCTCTAATCACCTTTCCAGGTGCTCCCAGTCAGGCATGTATGTGGGAAGGATATTATCGGTAGCCCACCGGGTTCTCTGAGAGTGAAAACTAGACAATAAAATGTTGTGCGGCCGCGAATGCTTCTGGGAGCTTGGTTTTATAGTCTCTGGATCTTGGGCGTTGGTGGGGTCACACACACGGCAGTTGGTGGGCGCAACTGTCTAACGACTGGAAGATGGGGGTTCAGGGTGGAGGAGGCCCAGTCCCGACCCAAACAGGCTTGGAGATCTCAGAACCCGGGTCCCGCACACCTGGGTTCCTCTGCCGGTTCCTTCATGCATGACGCTCGCCTAAGCGTGTGGAGAGTGGTCTCAGCATGGCCGTGGCTGGGTCCCGGAGGTCTTCAGCAGCCAGGGCTTGGAAGAATCATTTCATAAGACGGTCAAGGGACCCTAGAGAGGTCAAGGTGCACTCACCCACCACCCTCCCCCCAACCTGCTTGGCCAAATACAGAGGCAGCTGGGGGTTATTCAAGGTCAAGAGCTGAGGATCTTGATTTTAATTAAATTTTAATTTTCACTGATTTTTATCAGAGAAACACCATGAGGTACAGTTGTAGAGTTACAAATCTCCATGCTTGGGTTTCAATTATACAATGATCAAACACCCATCCCTCCACCAGTGCCCGTTTTCCTCGGTGTATTTTTATTTGGGGTGTCGGGTACCTCCTCCTCAGACATTCTCAGGGACCAGAAGGCCACGGCTATCGAGTCTCAGCGTGGCGGTGTTCCTCTGGAAGGACCTACTTATCCGTCCTTGCTGAGCCCAGAGACAGGCACTGAATTCAGGAAGAACAACGACAAAACATGAAGGCAGGCAGAGATGCAGAGACGTGATCCTTCTAAGCACCTGGGGATGCAGAGACAGAACCAAGGGAGCCTGTAGGCATGAGGGCAGGTACGACTACATCCCAGCTGAGTCCCAAGCACAGCTGTTAAATGAAAGAGCGCGGGCATGGAGGCATCTACTCCTCCAGGGGTAGCCAGTACTGGACACAGTTCCTGAAGAGCAAATGAACGCATGCACGGATGTGGCCAGGAGCCACCCTGACAAGAGAAAACAGATAAAGCAATGCCTGCCAGAGTCCCCGGGGGCGTCGCTGAGGCGTGATGCTGGCACCGATGACCCTCTCGGAAACTTAGACTCAAGCTTTTGAGTTGTCGTCCCGGCTACGTGCTCACAGGCTGCTCTCTCCAAATTGCATTCCTTGGGGAAAAAAAAAATGACCAACAGTGGTACCGCCAAGCATGGAATGGGAGAGAGACCACAAGCACAGGGTGTCACTCACCTCTCTCCCACCAAGTCATTGAACCCCGACGTTCAATTTCCCCTCTGTGAGGTGTCTGGACAGGGAGTTGAACAGTTGAACAGAAAGGTGGCCATTGGACCAGAACATTCTGCAAGGGAGTGACTGTCCTAAAGTCCTCTGAACAAATTCTTCTACGGACATGAGCGACTTTATAAGTCTTGACACCTGGCCTAGGACCATGTTCTCGGCTTGTCTGAGCAAGCAAATGGTTTGTTTATACACAGTTGGCTCCAACTGTTGGTACAGATTTCCTGATCCAAACGCAAAAGCCACCTTACAAGCTAACGAGTTATTTTTGTTGTTGTTGTTGTTGTTGTTGTTTGGTATTAAACCCAGGAAATATATATATCTTCTTCATCAAGAGCACGGCCCTATTTGTCATGTGATTGTATCGGCAAGTTGCATGTTTATTAACAGATGAATACCACCGGGCTCTCTCCACCCCCAGTTCATTGCCTCTAAGCAACACAGCTTCCGGAGGTGTCAAATGCTATTTAGCATTTTTACACTCGTGAGCCCGGAAGAATTGTAGTAAGACATGAGGTATCAGGGCAGGTGCAAATCCCAAACCACCAAGCAGGAGACGGCAAACAAGAAATCTTACAGAAATTGGCTGCAAAGCCAAGAGGCTGAAAAGGCAGTGCCCGGGAAACATTGTGTGCTGCAATACTGTGTTAGAACCCACTGCCACAATCTGCTACAATACTGTGCTACAATCCACTGCTACAAATCTGCTACAATCCACTGCTACAATCTGCTACAATACTGTGCTATAATCTACTCTGCTACAAATCTGCTACAATCCACTGCTACAATCTGCTACAATACTGTGCTACCATCCACTGCTACAAATCTGCTACAATCCACTGCTACAATCTGCTACAATACTGTGCTACAATCCACTGCTACAAATCTGCTACAATCCACTGCTACAATCTGCTACAATACTGTGCTACCATCCACTGCTACAAATCTGCTACAATCCACTGCTACAATCTGCTACAATACTGTGCTACCATCCACTGCTACAAATCTGCTACAATCCACTGCTACAATCTGCTACAATACTGTGCTAGGATCCACTGCTACAATACTGTGCTACAATCCACTGCTACTAATCTGCTACAATACTGTGCTACAATATCAGCCTGGCACAGCAAGGGGTCACTCTTCGCTTCCCTCCATACCCAGACACCAGCCAAAGGGCTTGCAGTCCCCCAAGCCACTAGCAAAGTGTGTCGCGTCTTGTGTATCAGAAACAACTGTGTCACTCTTCAAAAAAAAATTGTCTTTAATTGAATCACCGTGAGATACACAGTTACACCGTTGTCCATGACTTTCAGTCCTACAGTGTTCCAAGTCCCGTCCCTCCACCAGGGCACATTTCCCACCACCAATGTCCCCAAGTCTCTCTTCTTTTGGGCATTAAACACCACCGCTTCTTCAAGATTGAATGTTAAAGCTCCTCAACATTCATACTTGCCCTGATCCATCACTGAATCATAGAGCGGAATCATAGGGAACTGCATTTTCAGAATTGGTGGTGACTTTTCAGGTATTTGGTGGGGGTTGAAGGTGGGTGGGAGCCTGAAATGAGACAAGAGAATTCACTCCTGTCAAAATCACTCTCGAGAAGATATCACAGGTGGCACATTGGTCTGTCCCCACAGCCAAGAAAACTGGTTTATCCTGATCACATTTTCCTCAGTTCACAGTCTCGGGGTAGCCCGTGCAATACGGTAGCCCTTAGTCTCTCTCTCATTTATCGTTTCTTCTGCTGCGGGTTCGGTGGAGGGGGGCTCACTCCTGCCTACACGCTTTCCTTGTCGTCGTTGATGACAAGTTTATCTGCTTATTTTAGGGTTAGAGCCATAGCACAGCAGGGAGGGTGTTTGTCTTGCATGCGGCCGACCTGGGTTCAATTCCTCCACCCCTCTCGGAGAGCCTGGCAAGCTCCTGAGAGGATTCTGCCCACACGGCAGAGCCTGGCCAGCTCCCCGTGGCATCTTCGAGATGCCAAACACAGTCACAACCAGTCTCACCATGGAGACATTACTAGTGCCCGCTTGAGCAAATCAATGAACCACGGGAGGACAGTGCTACAGTGCTATTTATTTTAGGTTTTTTTTTTTTTCAGGCTACACCCAGCAGTTCTCAGGCCTTTCTCCTGGGCTCTGCACTCAGGGATCTCCCCCGTCTGTGCTCCGGAGCACCTTAGAAGGAGTCCTGGGTTGAACCTGGCTCAGATATAAGCAAGCCAAGCGCCCGACCTTCTCTGTACACCTCTCCAGCCCCACTGGACAACTTCAAAGACCCCGTGTCCAGTTGGTTTGGGCTCCAGTCAGGTCGGCTCAGTCAAGGGAACTCCACCGAGTCCTTTTTCATCAATCACATGATCTATGGTGTTTTGCCAACTCCCTGAATTCTTGCATGGGGATCTATTAACCAGCCCTGTGCCCTGCATTCAATCAGAGTGGAAGAAGGAGCTGTTGAAACTGTGTGCGCTCCGAGGTTCTGCTGAAGTTTGGAGCCATGCAGGTCAGAACACAAGTTACTGGAGAACTTGGGTCCCCTGAGACGCGAGGATATCTTCATGCCCTGATGATCGGGGTGTGGGCATGGCAAAGGCCATCACTGAGGACCAAGGGCATCTCTTTCCAGCCTGAGTTTGGGGGTCCGTGTTTTCTCCCTGCCATACTTCAGCCTGGGCTCTCTAACTGCCGGCTGTGCTCGGGACACCCCGTCTGCTGGGCTCAGAGCCGAACTGAGACTCGGGCCAACCCTAAATCCGTTTTGTCTTCATCCAAATCACATTCTCATTGGAATTCAAAGTAGATTTGTCCTTTTTTTTTTTCCTCCCCTGGCCAGCTGAGAGACGGACTCTGCGAAGCCCACTGTCCTTTGCATGAACTCTCCGCAGGGCCAGAAGCAGGGGCCAGCCCAAGCTCCATACAGAGGCTGACAATCACCGGCGAGTGTCCTGCGATGGTCACATTCATTGAGAACAGCCTTCCCGAGATGGCACAGTTCCACCCCGTTTCTCTTCGGAGAGCACCATCATTTCATGCTCGACTGTCTTTTGCAATTCCCCCCTGCCCCTCGATACTCCTTACTAAGTGGCCCTCTTAGATCAAAATAGAGATGGCTTTCAAGCGTGCTTATTATTTTTTTTTTAAATCAACTAGCTCCTCACCTCACCCATGTCACAGCCTTTTCGTCTTTCTTTTTTTGGCCCGTGTCTCGATTGGAAAATTTCCCAACACGTCACGCCCTCTTGTCTGTTTCTAAGTTCCCCCGCACAGAACTGGGAGAGCCAAACTGAGAAAGTGCCCCATCTGACACAGCCATCCTCTCCTCGAGGTGGTGCGAGGCAGGGTAAGAACTTGCAAATGAAGTGATGCTTATCGCGTCCTCATTAGTGGAGACAGAGCCTGGCGCTACATCACACTTACTCACACAGGGACAGGAGGTCATTCTTAGGCTGCTGAAGAATTTCTCATGCCCGCCCCCCACCCAGGAGCCAAAACAGGGGGAGGGGGTGTGGAAGGAAGAGAAAGAAAAGAAGAGAGAGAAATACTCGAACCATCTACAAGCCTACCTCCAGCCGGCGAAAGCACAGGTCCTCAAACAGAGGTCGAGATCAAATAAGACACAGGGCAGAGTTCGAAGGGCCTAAGAAGCGGGAAGAACACGGGGCCATTTTCCAACGTGGCTGAACGAGTCTGGAATCCAGGGAGAGAAACCTTTGTCTCCGCAGACAGAAAGCAAAGAATCACCTGGTGGTATCTGGGAAGCATGGCACAGAAAACCAGTGCTGGTTGACTGTAAATATTTCACGACAGATATGTTGGGGCGCTGCCCACCCTCATCTGTTGATCGTCTGGAAGCGGGGAGGTAATCAAAGGCCTGGGACGTTCGGTTCAGTGTGTGTGTGTGGGGGGGGGGGGGGGGGGTTACAGATGCTCATTTGCTCATATCCCCCATATGGACATCACAGTCAATGAAGTCACATGGACAAGAAAAAAAATGGACTGCAACTTCCTAGATGAGCAGAAGCCTTGCTCATAATTAAATGATTACGTGCCCTCGTAAGTGATACCCGTGTGATATCAATGCACCAGCGTCCTGGGGCAACGTGAAGGTCTACCAGATAACCCCCATGTACCCTGGCAGGTGTGCACAGCATCTGAGCCTGAAGAACCCCACCTCAAAATAAGTAGTTAGAGTTTTTTTTTTTTCACAGCCGTGTTCTCAAGAGTGGATTGAGGAGAGAGGGAAGAACAGAACCAAGGCAAACACAAAGCTTCCCTGAGGAAAGTATCATTTTAAGCAAAATGAGTCAGAAAGAGTGGGATAGACACAGAAAGATTGCATTCATCTGGGGAATATAAAGCAACAAAATGGGAGACTAACACCCAGGAGTGGCTGAGATTAGTACCAGGAATTTTGCTCCATGACTTGGAGGCCAGCCACACACGCTAGGGGAAATGGGAGCTCAGGTAGAGAAGGGAGCACCAAATAAAGGGAGTTGGGAGGATCCTCCCAGGATGGGAGAAGCGCGCTGAAAGTAGACTATGGACTGAACATGATTGCCACTCAATGTCTCTTTTGCAAACCACAGGACCCAAAAGAAGAGAGAGAGAACAAGGGGGAATGCCCTGCCACAGAGGCAGGGGTGGGATGTGGGGGATGGGGGTGGGAGGGATGCTGGGACCCGTCGTGGTGGAGGATGGGCGCTGGTAGAGGGATGGGTACTTGATCATTGTAAAACTGGAACCCAAGCACAAAAATTTGTAAGTCTATAACTGTACCTTGTGATGGTTCACTAATAAAAAAAAATAAAAAATAAAAAGCTTCCCCGAGGAAGGAAAACCAAGGACAAACTCCCCTCCCTTAGAGAAGCACATTGGGGGGAGGGGTCTCTCCTCCAAGACACAGAAGAACCAAGGCTACATGAAAGCTTCCCTATGGAAGCAACATGAAAAGACAAATGCCCTTCACCAAGAGGAGCACCTGGGGCCCTCCTTCGAGACAAAGCCATCTCTTCCTCTTCTCTTGATGAGTCTCCAATGGGGACGGTGAACTGTTCCAACGGGGAGGTTGCTCCAACGGGCACCCCTCAGAGAGCCTGTGCGTCGGGACAGAGGGCGTGTCACCCCACTTTTAGGAAGCCTCATGGGATTTTGAAGAGGTCATGGTGACTGCGTGAGGCCCCTTAGATAGTTGTCAAAAATGAGATCTGCAGGATAGACAGACGCAGTGCAGAGGTGAACGAGTAAACAAGATTGAAACAGGCATAGACTCCCCCGAGAAGAGACGGAGAATGACAGATGAGGAGGGAGAGGAAGAGGAGGGGGGGGCGGGGAGGAGTGGGGGCACGCAGGGCCGTGGAGGGCCCGTCTGGGTCCTTGACTGGCCAGGAGGTCTTGGACACCAAGACCAAGCATGCAACACTATTATAAGCACGTGACTTTGACTATAAAAATAATTATAGTATGGGGCCGGAGCGATAGCACAGTGGGGAGGGCGTTTTGCCTTGCATGCAGCCGACCAGTGTTCGATCCCCGGCATCCCACAGGGTCCCCTGAGCACTGCCAGGAGTGATTCCTGAGTGCAAAGCCAGGAGGAACCCCTGAGCATTGCCAGGTGTGACCCATAAAGGAAAAAAAAAATGATTATAGCATTCCAATTTATTTAAGAAACCTTATATATTTGTGCTGAAGTGATAGTCCAACGGGTAGGGTATTCACCTTGCAAGTGGCCAACCGGGGTTCGATCCCTCCATCCCTCTCAGAGAGCCCAGCAAGCTACTGAGAGGATCCCACCCACACCGCAGAGCCTGGCAAGCTCCCCATGGCATATTCGAGATGCCAAACACAGTAACAACAAAGTCTCCAATGGAGACGTTACTGGGCCCGCTCGAGCAAATCGATGATCAACGGGAGGACAGTGTTACAGTGCTTCAGTGCTATATATATCACTGTCCTCCTGTTGATTGTTGATTTGCTCGAGCGGGCCCAGTAACGTCTCCATTGGAGACTTTGTTGTTACTGTGTTTGGCATCTCGAATGCGTCACAGGGAGCTTGCCAGGCTCTGCCGTGCGGGCGAGATACTCTCGGTAGCTTGCTGAGCTCTTCAAGAGGGGCGGAGGAATCGAACCCGGCTCAGCTGGGCCGGCTGCACACAAGGCAAACACCCTACCGCTGTGCTATCACTACAGAAATATATCTTTTCTTGAGCATTTTTTCATTAAGAATGGCCTGTTTTCATTTCAAACTACATTCATGGGGGGCGGGGGGAAGTATCTTATTTCAACTTCACAACTCAGTGCCAAGCATGCCATCCATTATTTTTTTTATAGCACAGCGGGTAGGGCGTCGGCCTTGCATGCAGCCAACATGGCCGACCCGAGTTCGATTCCTCCGCCCCTCTCGGAGAGCCCGGCAAACTACCGAGAGTATTCGATATGCCAGACACAGTAACAACAAAGTCTCCAATGGAGACGTTACTGGGCCCCCTCGAGCAAATCGACGATCAACGGGAGGGACTTTACTTTACTTTTACCTTATCATGCTTAAATGCAAGCAAAGAGCTGAAGAGACAGCCTCCAGGGTCAGGGTGCAAGCTCTGTCTTTTGTTTTAGAGCTCCCTGACCCCACCCACCCCCACCCCATCCCCTGAGGCTGCGGTGCTGAGGAATCGCTCACTCCCAGCTACTCTTGAGGGACCAGATGAGGAAATGGAGAGACCAGGCAGGGACCGTGAATGGGGCATCCAGTTCCAGGCAGCTCGATCCCTCTTTAGTCAACTGCTGAAGACACAGTCTTGGCTGTGTGTGAACCAGAGAGAGGCAGGCAGCTACAACAAATCACAACACACTTGGAGGAGGCAATTGTGGACTTTTTTTTCTTATTACCTGTAAACTTGGGGGGAAAAAACAATTCCCCTTGTTTGCTCGCCAGCTCTGAAGGACGGTAGCTACGTCAGCACACCAGCCTGTCCTTGGGGTTGAATCGGAGGCAGTGGGACGCTCGGACGTCTGCGTGCTCCTGACCCTGACCAAAGTGCTCTCTCTCTCTCTCTCTGTTTCTCTCTCTCACCCTTCTATCTTTGTCTCTGTTTCTCTCTCCTCTTCTCTCTCCCCTTCTCTCTCTTTCTTCTTTCTTTCTTTCTTTCTTTCTTTCTTTCCTTTCTTCTATCTCTCTTTGTTTTGTGTCTCTTTCTCTCTTCCTTCCTTAGTTCCTTTCTCTTTTTCCCTTTTCTCTTTCTTTCTTTCTCCTCTTCTTTCTCTCTTTTCTTCCTTCCTTTCTTTTACCTGCCTTCCATCCTCCCTCTCTTCCCTTCCTTCCCTCCTTCCTTCCTTCTTTCCTCCCTTCCTCCCTTCCCTCCTTCCTTCCTTCCTTCCCTCATTCCCTCATTCCTTTGTTCCTTCCTTTCCCTTCTCCTTCCTTCCTTCCTCCCTTCCTTCCCTCCCTCCTTCCTTCCTTCCTTACTTCCTACCTTCCTCCCTTCCTTCCCTCCTTCCTTTCTTCTTTCTTTCCTTCCTTCCCTCCCTCCTTCCTTCCTTCTTTCCTTCCTTCCTTCCTACCTTCCTTCGTTCCTACCTTCCTCCCTTCCTTCCCTCCTTCCTTCCTTCTTTCCTCCCTTCCTTCCTTCCCTCCTTTCTTCCCTCTTTCCTCCCTTCCTTCCCTTCCTTCCTTCCATCCTTCCTTCCCTCCTTCCTTCTTTCTTTCCTCTCTTCCTTCCTTCCCTCCTTCCTTCCTTTCTTCCTTCCATCCTCCCTCCCTCCCTTCCTTTCTTCTATCCTCCCTCCCTCCTTCCTTCCTTCCTTCCTTCCTTCCTTCCTTCCTTTCCTTCTTTCTCCCTCTCTGTTTCTCTCTCTTTCTTTCTTCCAGTACTCAGACTGTCCATACACACTCAGACCTGGATTTCGTAGCTCATCACACAAGCAAGCACCAGGCGTCTCTGCGCAGGGCAATGTCTCTGTGTTCCAGCGTTGATTACTTGGTGTTCGCCTTGCATGCAGACGACCTGGGTGCCACCTCCAGCACCCCGTATTGTCCCTTGAGCACTACTGGGAGTGATCACTGAGCACAGAGCCAGGAGTAAACCCTAAGCATTACTGAGTGTGGTCCTAAACCAGAAATTAAAAAAAAAAAAAAGCAAACTGGAAGAGGTGAGTTACCAGCTCCAAAGGCAGGTGGCTATGAACCAAAGATCGAGGACATAAATATTCACGAGATGACAGGAAGCAATAAGTACGAGGTTACAAGACTGCAATAAAGATGAATCTGTTTGCACTGCATTTGTTTTAATCTCCAGTCTCTGGTGTTATGAGATTCAGCGCCCAATGCATTTGCAATTAATTCAACGTGGAAGATTCATTTGTAGCGTGTTTCTGGTTGTTTAAGACCCGTGGCAATCTTCTTGATTGTTTTGCCTTCCAAAAGAAAAGAACACCCATTTTTTTTTCCTTTTTACCCTCCTTGGTGAACACAGTTCATTGTGCTTCTTCTTTGAGACACACATGACCTCCAAGAGATTGTCTTTCCTTTGAAGAGCAGATGTGTTTAGATTTTTAAAAAGGCAACAACAGCAAGGCATACGACACTGATTTCTGCGGGATGAGAAGGGACAGATGAATGACGGTGTCCCAGTCTCACCCTCTCCGTGATCTTGAGACGGCGTGAATCTCAGTTCTCGAGGTGCAGGGCTGAAGGTACAATGCGGGCGTGTTTGCCTTCGAATTCTCGTCTTGTGGAGATTACGCTGCCTCTTCACTCTCTTCTCACTCCTCTCGCCTACACACTAGATTTATCTCTGACCTCCAGCGTCGGGGTCGAGAGAATCCTGAAAATCCCCATCCTGCGAGAGATGGCATCTCCGGAGGTTTGCTGAAGATGCCGTGACTACTTGTGACTTGCATTAGCTACTTGTCGACTTTTCAGTGAATCACGGAGAGGCAGCTGGCAGATTTTCCCAGGCCGGGGTATTTTTCAATCTCCCCTGCCCTCCTGATTCATATTGAAGTTCCCTTGCTTGCCTAGGAACAAGCCAATAAAACTGTCTCGCAGGTAAGACGGAGGAGCTCTTGGGCAGTTTTTCTCAGTTTAAGAATAAATAAACAAGAAGTGATTTCCTGGCGCCGAGGGAAACAGGGAACAGCCACTAGAAATGGGAAGTAATTTTCATCATACCGAACCCTCCGCCAAAGAACCCCTCGACTTGAATGCACACAGCGCGGGAGGGACAAGTCCTGAGTGTGTGCAGCTCCTAACACCCACCTCCGTCTACTTTATAAATAAATCTTCGAGGTCAGAGAGGCACGTTGGAAACTTCCCTGGCAGGAAAAGATGATGGCGTCGAGAGAAACCGATTCTTGACTTTCAGAAAACGGACTTGGAGCTCGGCCGGACTGTGAACCTCTAGGATAAAGGCTCCCTCCAGTATGAAAATAAATAAATAAATAAATCAGTAAATAAATAAATCAGACGGCTAAACGGCTGTGGTTAATTGAGAGTTTATGAGCGTGCAGTGACTCCACCATGAACCACAAAACCCGACTGTAAGAGAAAACTTGCGCGGACATCAATTTTGCCTTCACGTTTCCTCCGTCCAAAAATAATCCGAAGCACAGAGGAATGGGGTTCGGGGGCGGGGGGAGGTGGGAGGGAAGGTATGTCTTGGGGGAGAGACCAATTGCAAAGCTGAGACTGGACTTTCAGAGAAGGGGGCGAGGTTGTGGTCTCACGCCAATCAGGGTTGGGGAGACGTACGTCTGCAACTCTTCAAGACGCTTCACGGGGAACTTGCATATGATTAGGGACGCAGCTCCGGGTTTGAGAACATGTGTGAGGCCCTGAGTTTCAGCCGTAGCAAGAAAGACAAAATCAAGTCGAAGCTACTTATGCTTTTGTGATTTCTTACAAAAATATATTGTTGCTTACCGACTGGATTCCACGGGACGTCAAAAGATCGCGTGGCCGCCCACCTACGAGATGGTCAGACTTCTTCGTCAAGACCTTGAACGATCAGCTTGAGGCTCTTCGTGTTCCAAGAACGAGCAGACACCACTGGGCTACAATAGCACGCGACAGGGA
>NW_026606332.1:117500-237500 GCF_029834395.1 Sorex fumeus
CAATCAGGAACAGTTTTGTGAAAATAATAATAATAATAATAATAATCAATAAATAAATGGTCTGGAATTTAACAATTTTGTGAAAAGACTCTCTCCCTTTCTGGAAACCGTCCTGGGTAACTTGCTAAGATGCGGAAATCAGACGGGAGACAGGCCAGCCTCGTGATTCAGTGTTAGTCGCTTTATAGGTTACATTTAGGTGATATCTATATCACCTAGTACATCTTCTCTCTGTTGCATTAAATATCACACCCACAGAGAACAAATCAGACGTTATATATTGCTCTTTTCAAGCCCGCATCAATCTGGTGAACTGATTCCCCGTCTTAATGGACTATTGATTAAATAAATGATTGATTAGAAGCCTTGCCCTCTGCAGATGAAAGCCAAGCGAGCGTTTTAGAATCCTTCCCCAAAAGGGCCCTGAGACATCTTTTTGGCTCCGTGCTCACTTCCCTGCCATGCAGTCACCATAACAAAACCACTCAGACTGCGAGCTCCTAAGAGTTTCCCCAAACTTGAAGAGGAAGAACCTACGAATCTGGAAAGAGCCCTCTCCAAGAACCTAGCAAGGGTCCGTGGGTCACTGTCCTGCTCCCCGCCCACTGAGCAAACCCACCACGGGCTGTGGATAACTGTACAGAGATGGTTTGGGCCGCCATGACGGCAAGGGTCAGGTAACACCCTCAATTATTTCACAGACCCCCCTCAGGCCCGGCCCCAGAACACACAAGGTCCAGAAGGAAAAGTCACTCAGGAAAGGATATACCCTGCGTGTCCGCGAAGTAGCTGTGATATTCACAAGCATCACCGGGTTGCAGAGAATAAATCATCTCTTTAATGTGTACAATGCCTCCGCTGCAATTTGAATACTTTTAAAATCTTCCGCTCACTACCTGCCCATCATTTTTTGCAGCCTTTGGGAAAATCAAGAATCTTGGCCTTTAAGACAAACAGCCCCAGAAGTTGGACGTGCCTTAAGAAAGACCGGAAGGGTTGGAGCAATAGCACATCGGCCATGTGCAAAGCAACACATCTGCCTTGCACATGGCCGACCCGGATTCAATTCCCAGTATCCCATAGGGTCCCCCGAGCACCGTCAAGAGTAATTCCTGAGTGCATGAGCCAGGAGGAACCCCTGTGCATAGCTGGGCGTGACCCCCAACCTCCGCCAAAAAAAAAAAATAAAAAATAAAAAGAAAGACGAGTCCATATCCCCTTGGGTCTGGGATTTGGATGAATCTGTGAAGCTGTGCCCGTGGTCTTCTCATTTCTAAATCAAGCTAGTGGTGGTGATGTTCTCCAAATGTCCAAATAAGGGCCGGAGCGATAGCACCGCGGGGTGGACATTTGCCTTGCACGTAGCCGACCTGGGTTCGATCCCCAGCATCTCTGATGGCCCTCAAAGCACCGCCCGGAGTAATTCCCGAGTGCAGGGCCAGGAGTAACCCTTAAGCACTGATGGGTATGACCCCAAAAGAACAAACCAACAAACAAATGCCCAAATTAATAACTTTGATAAACACAACTCATGCCTTGCATCGAGAGGCTCTTTGGGGGGCGTATAGCTGAGTGGGAGAGAACAAGGCAGAATCTCTTACCCTATACCTGACTATCTCCACCAGGGCCCAACAGCTGAAGACCACCGAGGCCCAGCCCAAGGTCATGCTGAGACCACTCTCCACACACTTGGATGAGCCTCACGCATAAAAGAACTGACAGAGGAACCCAGGTGTGTGAGACCCGGGGCTGAGATCTCCAAGCCTGCACAGTTTGGGACTGGACCTGCCAGTAACTAGACAGTTACACCCACCAACTGCCGTGTAACTCCAACAACGGCCAGGATCCAGAGATCATCACACTCAGCTCCTGGGAGAGAACAAGGCAGAGTCTCCTACCCTATGCCTGACTGTCTCCACCAGGGCCCAACAGCTGAAGACCACCGAGGCCCAGCCAAGGCCATGCTGAGACCACTCTCCACACACTTGGATGAGCCTCACGCATAAAAGAACTGACAGAGGAACCCAGGTGTGTGGGACCCGGGGCTGAGATCTCCAAGCCTGCACAGTTTGGGACTGGACCTGCCAGTAACTAGACAGTTACACCCACCAACTGCCGTGTAACTCCAACAACGGCCAGGATCCAGAGATTATCACACTCAGCTCCCGGAAGCGCGCGGCCGCATTTGCAGCCGCGCGACATCTTATCATCTCATTCCTAATTTGGTCAAACTGGCAGGCTACCAAATGTAACATGCCCACACGGCAGAGTCTGGCAAACTCCCCGTGGTATACCCAATATGCCAAATACCAGTAACAATGATGGGTCTCATTCTCCTAACCCTGAAAAAGCCTTGAATATGGCACTTTAAAAAAAAAAATCTCAGGGCTAGGACGAAGAAGACGTTACTGCCACCTGCTCGAGGCAATCGACGAACAACAGGGTGGTCGTGATCGTGATCATGATAGCTGAGTGGGGGGAGGCTTACTGGGTCTAGCAACACCCCCCTGTTACTCCTGGACCTCTTGACTTGGGGCTAAAGAGAGCCAGAAACTCCCTTTGGCCGCCCTGTTTCTACCAACCTGCCACTCAGACCCGTTCCTTTTAACGCACACCGGCCGCAGTAGCAGAACTGAGTCCCTATAAATACAGCGCAACGGGTTATAGGTTTTTGTCCAAGGGCTGTGTTTATGTTAAACTAGGAAACGGCTCTGCATCCTCCATTTAGCATGAAATCAATAATTAGCCAGCTCCCGTGCCCCGCGTGGTGGCAAGATAGCACACCTCAGGAACTCCGGAGGCCAGGCAGAAACCTGCAGATTGAGTTAAGCGCCTCTTACCTGCGGAGTCCGGGCTGTTTGACTTTGCAAAGTCATTCCAAGTTCGACCTCACTCTTCCTCTCTGAATGAGATGAGAGGATGCGGGACAATCGGTCAAAGCCGGGAGAAAAACGGGGGAAAATTCGAGCCTTGCATGAAGGCTGGTGGGTGATGGAATCTGTCTCTTTCTCGGTGGGTTCATTGGCAAGACGTGGGCATTGGGGCTGGAGGGATAGCACAGCGGGGAGGGCATTTGCCTTGCGTGCGGCCGACCCGGGTTCAATTCCCAGCATCCCATAGGGTCTCTCGAGCACCGCCAGGAGGAATTCCTAAGTACAGAGCCAGGAGGAACCCTGTGCATTGCCAGATGTGACCCCAAAAGAGCAAAAAAAGAAAAAGTAAAGAAAAAGAAGAGGCCATTGACATTCTAACATTTGTCTAGAGGGTCTTGGAGAGACCACCTTGGTGTATATGCGGGGAATACATGGATGGATGGATGGATGGATGGGGGTGCTTAATTCCACGTAGGCTGGAGTTCTTTCCTTGGCTAACGGGAATATAAACAGAGGTTGGCAAGATACTTGCTTACAACTGAATTAAAAATAATGAACATTCACTCATCCAGTCAGTCATCTATTTATCTGCTCTCCCTGCAAGTCCATCCATTGGCCCATCCGTCCACCCAGACACACACACACACACACACACACCACCACCAACCAATTACCATCTGTCTAGTCAATGTTTAGCCATGTAAAATTACGATGAGCTGTTGTCACGGCAACCTTGGAAGAGAGGGCATCCCGACAAGTAAATTTTCAGCCCACCTACCATTTCCCTCTAGTTATTTCTCTTGAACCAAGCAACTCTCCCCAACATCTTGTAGGTAGCCGGAAGATGCAGTGGAATCCTAGTCAGCATACTGTGAGCTGTTCTCACTCTACCCTGGGACTAGGATGTGGGCCTGCATCCACCTCCACGGGCTGAGAAAGTCCGACTGAGCCCCAGAGAGAACCCAGATCGCCGTCTCTCGGACCAGGAGTGCACCCTGCCTAAATTAATCTGCTGCCCGTCACCATACACATCTGTCCAATCCTGTACATCTTGAGCTTTAGAGAGCAGAAAATGTGTGTGTGTTTTTAATGTTCCTAAGTTCAACCAGTCATGGTTCAATCAAGGGTTCCAGGGTTGTTCATCTCATACCTCTTTCAGGCCTCACAATTCTTCCAATTCCTTCTGCCAGGATCCAACAAAGAACTCTGGACTCTGGGGCAATAGCACAGCGGGGAGGGCGTTTGCCTTGCACGCAGCCAACCTGGGTTCTATTCCCAGCATCCCATATGGTCCCCCGAGCATCGCCAGGAGGAGTTCCTGAGTTCAGAGTCAGGAGTAACCCCCTGTGCATCGCCGGGTGTGACCCAAAAAGCCAAAAAGAACCCCGGTATGATTCACAGCTCAGAGGGGTAGGAAGGTGGAAGAAATGACTTTCAGGTATGCTCTTGTCTTTCCCAAGACTTTTCCACACACCCAGGGCCTTGAACCTCCCAAGATGTAACCTGCACAGCCTGGATCATCTCCCCTTGACCCCAAGAACCGTCTCCAAATAGCATCGCCACAGCTTGACTTGTGTCTCCCAGAATTGAACAGGAAGTAACTTCTGCTTTGGCATCATTCAGAATAACTTCTTCCTCCAACAATCCACGCGAGCATTTCCCTCTGTGTTGCTCTGCCTAGTGGTTGCTTGTGAATCAGGGCTCTTTTCTCCATTGCAAGAAGTTAGTGTTGGGCCATGCTGTCCGGGTTGACCAGATGTCCCCAGAAATGCTTGGCTGGAGATTTCCATTAGATGTTCGTTGGTGTTTGCTTGTCTCAACGAATCGTGGCTACAGATTCTCCTGAACTTACAGAGGTGAGGGTGAGTAGGGTTTTGGGGAGGGCGAATTTCCACCCCAATGGTGACATCTACTCCGCCCTAAATTTCTGTGCAATGCCATGGGGTCATAGCATCAAACCAGAGAGCAAGGCAACGCTAGAATTCCTTCTCACCCTTTCCCTCCTCCAATCAGGCTTCCTCATTCTGAGGACTTTATTTATTGACTTTTGACTTTTGGGGTCATACATGGCAATGCTCAAGGGGTACCTCCTGGCTCTACACCCAGAAATTACTTCTAGCAGAGCTCAGGGTACCATAAGGTATGCCGAGAGTCACACCTGGTTGGCCGTGTGGAAGGCAAATACCCTTCTCCCTGTACCATTATTGTTTCCACCCCTCTGGGTACTTTATTGAAATTTGTGTCTGGATTACATCTTTGCTGCAGTAGGGGTATTCCTGGACATTGTAGGATAATTGGCAAGGTCTACGCAGATTCAATCAGTGCAAACAAACGTAGTGTACCAACCAAATGGGACGAACAAGAGTGTTGAGACTTTGCCAACAGCACCCATGGAAGAATCGGGTACTAACACCCACTCCAGAACAAGAAAGAGAGCCTTGTCAAATCTTTCCAAAGTCCCAGGCCGTGAAACCGAGGCAAAGCAGGTGCTTCTTCCCAAGGCAGGTCGGCAATGTTTGCTCGCGCATACCCTGCTATCGGCCACAAAGCGAGGGCTCAGAGCAGAAATCAGACACCCAAGTGTTCTACCAACTCTTCCCAGGAACCCACCATGAGGAAAAAGCACCTGATCTCATTTAGACACTCGTGAAGATATGCTCCTTAATCAAAAGTCTATTAAAAACCACCTCCAATCATTCTCTTATGAATATGAATATGCCCAGCTAGACACTTGGAATGGAGATCTTCGCTCTAAAATTATCTCGATGACTCCGTGATTTGTTGCCTGTGAGCATCCTTATTTGGAAATGCGCTTTTTACTGATGTGATACAGTGCACCCCACAGGTGTGTGTGTGTGTGTGTGTGTGTGTGTGTGTGTGTGTGTGTGTGTTGGAGGGGTGTAGACCCTTGTTGTCAAGAGAGTAGCTGTTTTCCTTATAATGACTTCGACAACTCTGTGGACTAGTTGCTGATTTTTAGGATGGAGGATGGAGGGAGGGATGGAGGGAAAAAAGGAGGAGGGAAGGAGGGAACGAGGGAAGGAGAAGTGATGGAGGAGGCAAGGTGGGAGGAGGGAGGGAAGGAGGTTGGAGGAAGAGAGGAGGGATGAAGGAGTAAGAGAGGGAGGGAGGAGGGGAGAAGAGAAAGAGGGAGATGGAGGGTGGAAGAGAGGAAGGGATGGAGGAAGGGATGGAGGGAGGGTTGGAGGAAGGGATGGAGGAAGGGAGGGAGGGAGAGAGGGATGGAGGGGGAGGTAGGGACAGATGGAAAAAGAGAGGGAGGAAGGGAGGGCACCATCCAGGCTTCTGCAGACAGGTCCCGTCCCTCCCTCTCCCCAAGACTGATGATCTCCCAGGGAACCCCCAGAAGTCCAACTGTTGGCTCTCATTACCTGCCCACAGGGCCCTTCAACTTATTATTCTTCTGGAAAACTTTCTTGGTTTTTCAGTTTAGTTTGGTTGGCTTCTGGGACCACCCCGGCGGTGCTCAGGGCTTGCTCCTGGCTCTGTGCTCAGGAGTCACTCTCAGTAGACCTCAAGGGATTGCCTGAGGGACCCCAGGGCATGCCAGGGCTTCAACCGGGCTCAGCCACATACATGCCAGGCATGTGCCCTGCCTGCTGCATGATCTCTCTGGCCCTGGCTAAGTTTCTTCGACCTCCCCACAATGTCCTGTGACCCCAGTCTTCAATCCGTGGTCATGCACATTCTTTCGGGTCCTTTCCTCTCCTTGTGTCAGCCACGAAGCCCGAGCGTGGTTAGGCTCCATCCTCCCCCCGACATCCCCCTAAGCTCCCAGCAGGATGGCAGCTCTGCGTGAGGTGAGGTGCGGGGAAGCCCTCTGGTTCCGCGGGAGGGTTGTTCAGAAGGGAAACAGGGTGACTCCACCCCGTGCATGGATGTGACAAGCCACGCTTTGGAACAGCGGCAGGGAAGGATACGAGGCAGCTTGTGAGTCCAAGGGAGCATGCCCAGGAAAGGAGAAAGATGACTTTGTGGATACAGGGAGCGGAAGAGTCACTGCAAAAGGGGAGCCTTGCACGCAGGAGGAGTAGGAAGCATCCAGAATCATCCGTGGACCCTGAGCGTGACCCCCACCAACGCCTGAGCTCAGAGATGACAGCACGGTTGGGTGTGGTACAAAAATTCATTGTTTAGCCATGCTTGGAGCAACGCTAAAGCCCACAGTTGACTTTCTTTCCTCCCCCCAGAGAATACAAGAAAGGAAAGATAATTGGGAGTTCAAAGGTAAAGGTAAAGGCCCTCCCGTTGATCGTCGATTGGCTCGAGCGGGCCCAGTAACATCTCCATTGGAGACTTTGTTGTTACTGTGTCTGGCATATCGAATACTCTCGGTAGCTTGCCAGGCTCTCCGAGAGGGGCGGAGGAATCGAACTCGGGTCGGCCATGTTGGCCGCTTGTAAGGCGAACGCCCTACCCGCTGTGCTATAGAAAAACAAATGACCAAGAGGCACATGAAAAAAAAAATGCTCTCCATCACTGATCATCAGGGAGACGCAAATCAAAACAACGGTGAGATATCATCTAACACGACACAGAGACTGGCACACATCCACAGAACAAGAACAACCAGTGCTGGCACGGATGTGAGGAGAAAGGGACTCTCCTTCATTGTGGGTGTGAATGCCGAGTGACCCAGCCTTTTTGGAGAACAAGATGGGCCTTCCTCAAAAAGCTAGAAGTTGAGATTCTATAAGACCCTGACGTACCACTTCTGGGAACACACCCAGGGGAGGCCAAAAACACACAGGAGAAACGTCATCTGCACTTGTATGTTCATTGCAGCACTGTTCACGATAGCCAGAATCTGGAAAAAATCCCTAGTGCCTGAGAACAGACGACTGGTTAAAGAAACTTTGGTACATCTACGCAATAGAATACTATGCAGTTGTTAGGGGAAAAATGAAGCTATAAAATTCACTTATAAACAGACAGACATGGAGAGTATCATGCTGATTGAAATGAGTCAGAAGGAAAGAGACAGATATAGAATAATTACGTATAATTATATAAAATAATTACAAATATATAGAATAATTACGAATAATCACATATAATTATATAGAATAATTACAAATAATTATAGAATAATCTGTCAAGGTCCTCCCGTTGTTCATCGATTTGCTCGAGCGGGCCCAGTAACGTCTCCATCATGAGACTTGTTGTGACTGTGTTTGGCATATTGAATATGCCACGGGGAGCTTGCCAGGCTTTGTCGTGCAGGCAAGATACTCTCTGTAGGATATAAAAAAATCATAATATGAGACCGATACCCAAGGACAGTACAGATAAGGGCCAGGAGGATTGGTCTACGGTTGCAAGCCTGACTCAAGGTCTGGGGAAAAGACAGTTGGAATAGAGAAGGGACCACTGTGGCAATGAAAGTTGGAAATTATCACTCTGGATAAGAACTTCATGCTAAAAGAAGGAGGAAAAGGAGCAAACAGGAAAACCTCTCAGTATCTGTATGGCAACCAATAATGCCCAAAAGGAGAGAGAGAGAGAGAGAGAGAGAGAGAGAGAGAGAGAGAGAGAGAGAAGGAAAATGCCCGCCATAGAGGTAGTCTGGGGAGTGGGGGGTGGGGGAGGGACCCTGGGGACCCTGGTGGTGGGAAATGTGCCCTGGTGGAGGGACGGGGGTTGGAACGCTGTGTCACTGAAACCCCACCATGAACAGCTTTGCAACTGTGTATCTCACGGTGACTCACTTCAAAATAAATTAACAAGAAAAAAAGATAATTGGGAGAGAAACACTGACTCTGAATGGTCCCAGGCAGGTCGAGTATCAAGGCGGAGGTCTCTGGAGCTCTGTGGACAGCAAATCCCCGCCCCGTCAGAGGGCCCAGAATTGCCCCCCACCCTCCGGTACCAGGCCTCCTCTGATCTGCAAGCAGCCCATCTCCACAGCTAATCTCAAAGGGACAGCAAGCAGTTGAATCACCCCCGGGGCCACCTGACATCTCCAGATCTCCCAGGACGAACAGCCCAGTAGCAGGAGAGCAAATGAGAAGGGGAAGTTGTGCAGGAGCCCAGGAAGGTCAGCGAGAGAAAGCAGTGCCCCTGAAGACTCAGTTGGCATTCCCCTTCCATGCAGCCGATGCTTGGATAAGAACTCTTGGCACACCTTTGTGAGATATTATGTTGGAAGAAGCAATATAAAGTCGACTAAGTCGTGTCTGCCAGGGGGGAGGCTTGCACAGTGGGTGAAAACGGGCCCTTGGTAGAGGGAAGGTCACATTGGGGGTGGGAGGGAGGTCGGAACATTGAACACCCGAAATACCTGTAATAAGAACTTGGCTTTGTAAATCACGACATTTAAATCAAGCTTCAAACACCTTTTTTTAGAAAGAAAGAAAGAAAGAAAGAAAGAAAGAAAGAAAGAAAGAAAGATGGGTCTGGAGCCATAGCCCAGCGGGGAGGGCGTTTGCCTTGCACACAGCTGACCCGGGTTCGAGTCCCAGCATCCCCTAGGGTCCCCCGAGCACCGCCAGGAGTAACTCCTGAGTGCAGAGCCAGGAGGGAGCCCTGAGCATCGCCAGGTGTGACCCAAAAACCAAAACAATAAATAAATAAATAAATAAAATGTTAAAATAAAAATAAAAAATTTTAAAAAATAACTAAAACAAAGAAATAGAATAGATGTAAATGGTAGGAGTCAGTCCTTGAGCACCCACTGCTGAGCATGGCTTCGAAAAACCAAAACCCAAATGTTATTCTGAGACAGGGAACCCTGAAGCCTCAACAAGGAATACCCAACGGCAGAGTCTCTCTGACGAAGAAGAACTCTCTCAGCGACGACACGGAGAGGCTGTTTAATGGGCTCGAAGAAGCAGGGGGCAAGCGACAGTCAATCAAATGCAGGATAGGAGAGAAACAGTGGAACTGAGGGACAAGATAAGCAAGCGATGAACAGAAGTGTCCTCACTAAAAAATCCGGGAGGTGAAATGAAAACGTCAATGGATGCCCTCAGCAGCTACAGACAGAATCCGTGAGCTTGCAGATGAGATGCAAATACATATATAGGTGAATATATATATATATATATAAATATATATATTGGTGAATCAACATGGAGAGTATCATGCTAAGTGAAATGAGTCAGAAAGAGAGGGACAGACACAGAACGATTGCACTCATTTGTGGAATATAAAGTAACGGAATGGGAGATGAACACCCAAGGAGAGTCGAGATAAGGGCCAGGAGGATCACTCCACAGCTTAGAAGATGCCTCACATGCTGGGAGAAAAGGCAGCTCAGATAGAAAAGGGACCACCAAGTAAAGGATGCTTGGAGGAGTCGCTCAGGATGGGAGATGCGTGCTCAAAGTAGACGGTAGACCAAACATGATGGCCACTCAATACCTCTATTGCAAACCACAACACCCAAAAGGAGAGAGACAGAGCAAAAGGGAATGCCCTGCCACAGAGGCGGGGTGGGGGGGTGGGGTGGGAGGGATCCTGGGAACATTGGTGGTGGAGAATGGGCACTGGTGGAGGGATGGGTGCTCGATCATTGTATGACTGAAACGCAAGCACGAAAGTTTGCAAGTCTGTAACTGTATCTTGTGGTGTATCTTGTGTATCTTGTGATGTATCTTGTTGTAACTGTATCTTGTATTTGTATCTTGTGTAACTGTATTTTGTGGTGATTCAATAATTCAAAAAAAGTTTAAAAAAAGATACGATGCAAATGTATTCTGGCTATGGAAGGTGTCTCGGACAGCAGAAAGCCGGAAAGAACCGAATAATCTACCACTAGAGAATCGAGGGCATCGGGGCGTTCTTCCTATCCTAGGAGACGGAAAACGTGAATTAACGCGAGCTCTGTGGCCACCTCTCGTGCGCAGTGACGGGCAGACGGGACGGCCCTAAGCAGCAGGCGCAGCGTGAAAACTTTTCCGCACAGCCGACGCCACAGAAGCCTGCCCTGTGTGATCGGAGCCAGGCTTTCGAGAGTTACAGGGAAGAAAAATAAAATCTGGAGGTCCAGATTGTTCTGAGGGAAACGCAGCTTGCGAAGGAGTGGAGGAAGTCGACGAAAATGTCAAGCGACCTTGTCATTTTTTTTTTACTGTGCAAAGATAAACCTGAACGGGAGACAGAGGGAAAGAGAGAGAGATGAGTTCGGGAAATCGACGACAGAGAAAGAGATCAGAAACACGCAAGAGACGATCAATGATATGGAAAATAGATAAACAGATGACGATCGATGACAGGTAGGCAGTTGAGACCACTGTACTAAAAACTGAGAAGAGCGATTCCCGGTGAGTTCTAAGTCACTGTGTGTGCAGGGATGCACTTGGACGATTGCACACACGGAACAGAATCTATTTTCTCCAGATGGCCCGTGAGTCGCTGAGATCAGCCGTGGCCAGAACCGGTGCTAGGTAATCCTCTCCCTCCCTCCTGCACTGGGTCCCTTGCCCGACTGCGAGTGACCTTAGTCCTTCCCAAGACACAGGCTGCTGCTTGGAGCTAAAGAGGACTGGAGACTTGAGGGGCAGCAGGATAAAACTAAAGTTTCAGTGAACTGAAAGTCAGCACGCCCCGCTGAATTTGGGAGGTGGGGCGTGGGGGACAGCAGAGTTTGGGAAATGGAGGTAGAAGTTGTGGTTTCATTTCATTTCCTAAAATATTTCCTCCACCCATGGCCCCCTTTCTCCATTCTAGATTTCTCTACACACTCGGGTCCCTTCCTCGGAAAATGTCTCATCGAGATGCGGGATTTGCCGAGTTCAGCTTCTGCCAGGCACGGCAGGACTGGATTGACAAGCCTCACCAAACCCAGCTTGTTTCTTCTCTTTCCAAGGTCACTTCAAGGACGGACGCTGTCAGGGAGGTGTTTTTACACCCGCGAACGCACACCGGAAGAACACGCGCGGGAAATGAGTAGAAGAGAGAGAGGTCTGTGATTTTTTTTTTTTTCCAGCAGAGAAAAAACAATTAACTTTATGCTCTCCCAAGAAAGGCTGCACAAATTATTCTCCGGAAATGCCACGGGGAGGTCAGATAACTCTCAGGTATGCTGAGAAATCAAATCCCGTTTCATGCCACGGCATGGAGGTCGTTGACACGCGCACCCTCCGTCGAATGGTCGATGCCCCAGACTTCTTCCCCATCCCTGAAGTGCTGAACCCACCCTCGGCGACCGAGCACCAAAGACTCACACCAACAGTCAGGTGGTGAAGACGGTGAAGCCAAATTCTCATCTCCCAGTGCTCCGTCCCTCTGCCGGGGGTCCCATGGTGACCAGCCAGCATGCAGTGACCTCGTTGCTCATGGTCGTTCCTGTACAACGGACTCTTAACCTAAAGATCATGACCCCTCTGGGGTTGAACTCAGGCCCGGCACTGCCACTCACGGGAAGAAGCATCTACCACTTCCTTAAGCAAGAAGCAAGGCTGCTCACCGGCAAGGCACAGAGGCCCACGGCCGCCCAGCACCTGTGTGGCCCACGGCACACACAGTCCCGGCCCCGCAAAGCTCCCTGGGCCAGCCGCGGGGTGGGCGTGCCCACGCCCCGCCCGGAATGCAGAGCCAGGTGTGTCCGTGGGTGTCTGGGCTTGGCAGGGGCTGATTTGCGCCCACAGAGTTTGGTCCAGAGGTGAGTCAGCGTAGAGCAAAGGAAGAGTTCGTCCCGGGGAGCAGGAGGAGAGAGACCGCACCTTCAGGGGCAAGGCACGAGCCTGGCTGGACAGAGCACCAGCCCCGCCATGGACAGGAGCTTTGACGCAGAGACCAGGGGGCCAGTGTGGACAGAGGGCATCTATTACAGAGATCCAGGGCCTATGGATGGGAAGGGGAAAGGGCGGGTGGGAGAAGAAAGAAAGAAAAAGGGAAGAAGGGTAGGAAGGAAGGAAGGAAGGAAGGAAGGAAGGAAGGAAGGAAGGAAGGAAGGAAGGAAGGAGAGAGGAAGGAAGGAAGGAAGGAAGGAAGGAAGGAAGGAAGGAAGGAAGAAGAAAGGAGGGAGGGAAGGAAGGAAGGAGGGAGGGAGGGAGGAAGAAGGAAGGGGGAAGGAAGGAAGGAAGGAAGGAAGGAAGGAAGGAAGGAAGGAAGAAGAAAGGAGGGAGGGAGGGAAGGAAGAAAGGAAGGGAGGGAGGGAGGAAAAGGAAGGGGGGAAGGAAGGAAGGAAGGAAGGAAGGAGGGAAGGAGGGAAGGAGGGAAGGAGAGAGGGGAGGAAGGAAGGCGGGAAGGAGGGAGGGAGGGAGGTAGGAGGGAAGGTAGGAAAGAAAAAAAGAGGGATGGAAGAAAGAAGGAATGGAAGAAAGAAGGAATGGAGGAAAGAAGGGAAAGAGGGATGGAAGAATGAAGGAGGGATGAAAGTGAAGGGAAGGAAGAGGTGAGGAAGGAGGAAGGAAGGAAGGAAGGAAGAAAAAAGGGAGGAAGGAAGGAAGGAAGGAAGGAAGGAAGGAAGGAAGGAAGGACCTCATAATTGGTCCCATGCTGGACCCTTTCAAACACAGACCACCAGTCATTTTCACACACACACCGTCCATTTGCCTCTAAGACCGACCCCACGCAAAGCCCTGTGCTCCCCAGGGAGAGTCTGTAGAAAGAACGAACCGTCAGGCTCAAGAGTCCCCTTCCAAGACACTCCAGAAAGATATTCTTGCTCAGTCCTAGTGCAGTGGGAAAGGGTCTCAACCAGAGTCTTCTATTTTTTTTTTCATTCATCATCCTGTTATTCGTCGATTGCCTCGAGCAGGCCCCAGTAACGTCTCCTTCATCCTAGCCCTGAGATTATATTCAAGGCTCTTTAGGAGAATGAGACCCATCATTGTTACTGGTATTTGGCATATTGGGTCGCCACGGGGAGTTTGCCAGACTCTGCCCTGTGGGCAGGCTACATTCGATAGCCTGCAACTTTGTCCAAAGTAGGAATGAGATAATAAGATGTCATAAAAAGATGTCCTGATAAGATGTTCCAGGAGTTGGTTCCGGGAGCTGGACTTTATAGTCTCTGAGTCTTGGCCGCTGATGGGATTACACGGCGCCAGGGGGCCAGGTGGTGGTGTGACCCCCGCCTACTGGAATTTGGAGGATCTGGGTGGAAGATGCTCGACTCCAATTCGAGTAGGCTTGGAGGTCTCGGCCCCGGAACCCGCGTGGCTTTGTCCCTCTGCCAGTACCTTCATGTGTGCGGAGAGTGGTCTCAGCATGGTGGCGGCTGGTCCTGGAGGTCTTCGGCTGCCGGAGCCCTGGTCGGGGTGGGGAGGAAAGCTCAACCCGCTCCCCTCCAAGGGATCCCAGTGAGGAACAGCCAGGCACAGGGGCAGGAGTCTTCTATGTGAAAAAAAAAATTATAAATGAGTGTTAGCATCTCATTTTTTTAAAGGATCGCTGTTTAATTTTATCATATATTTTCTGGCTCGTTGGGTCCCACCCGGCGATGCTCAGGGGTTCCTCCTGGCTCTGCACTCGGGAATTACCCCTGGCGGTGCTCAAGGGACCATATGGGTTGCTGGGAATCGAACCGGGTTGGCCGCGTGCAAGGCAAACGCCCTCCCCGCTGTGCTATCGCTCCAGCCCCAGCCCTGAGATTTTAGCAGCCTCTTCTTATTCGTGTTTTCCCAACTATTGGGGGCTCTTTCCGGGTTAGGGGAATGAGACACCTTCTTGTCAATACTTGCAGTTATTTGGATAAACACAGTAAGAGAGACAGATTCCAAAACTGAGCTCTCTGGCTCAGCAAGGCTTCTACCGTAAATCCCAGACTAAGTCCTCAGACCAGTTCAGCTTGTCCTTCTCCACGGGGGTCCTGTGTCTCTTCAGTCATCACGGCTTGCATCAAGACCGGGTTTTTATGCTTTTTAGATGGTCCCATTTCGATGCCGGGGTAGCTTTGCCACTTGCCCAAGGTTCATCTCAGTCCCGTGGCGGGACCGCCCTTTTGGGGTGTTAGGAACTACAGCAACTGAAGCCTGAGTCAAGGAATGCTGACAGATGCCCAGGAGTATTTCAGAGTCAATCCACTCCAGGAGCCCAGCGTTAACGGTCTTCCTGTGTTTAAGCAAAGGACACTGCTCTGTGGTAAAACAAGACAAGGCAATAGGAGATGAAGAAAAGCAAGCGATTCACTACAAACACAAAGTCCAGAGTTAACAGAACGTTTGACTTACACGTAACCAAGACTGACTGACTTGGGGAATTGTGACTAACCACCAAAGGAAAGGTTAAAGTTAAACCCGCGGGGTTGGGGGTGCTCGCAAGAGCACTGGAAGCTTCTCTGGGGGAGAGAGAGCAAACGTGGCAGTTCACTAAGGAAACCTAAAGTACTTAGGGCTAAAATCCAACACAAGATACTTTCCATGTAGTACCACTTGTATGTAAATTTTGAGATTTCGTCTTTTCTAACAGCTGCATAGTACTCCATTGTGTAAATGTACCAAAGATTCTTTAACCAGTCATCTGTTCTCGGGTACTCAGTTTTTTTCCAGGTTCTGGCTATTGTAAAGAGTGCTGCAATGAACAAACAAGTGCACACAACACCCAAAAGGAGAGAGAGAGAGAGAGAGAGAGAGAGAGAGAGAGAGAGAGAGAACAAAAGGGAATGCCCTGCCACAGAGCAGGGTGGGATGGGGGGATGGAGGGAGGGATGGGAGGGATACTGGGACCCCGTGGTGGTGGGAAATGGGCACTGGTGGAGGGATGGGTGTTTGATCATTGTCTAATTGAAACCCAAGCACAAAAATTTGTAACTCTAAAACTGTACTTCATGGTGTCTCACTAATAAAAATTTTTTTAAAAAAGCCACTACCCAGTTTTAAAAAAAAATCCAACACGAAATGAAATAAAGCTGATCGACCTACTGTGATGTACCTGAAAACATCGTCTGAACCACATGCAACCACGAATCCACACACCAGAGCCCAGAAAGTGTCTGTGGTTCTCTTCTGGCAAATCAGAGAACTGGTCCCTGTCACACTGCCCGCGTAGGCCTCCACACTGACCAGGGCCATGGCCGGGATGGGGGGAGTCAGCCCAAAGCCAGCTTAGCTGGAATCTCTTCGAGTTGCAGGCTGGAGAAAGGGTTATCTGCCGATCGAGTGCATGTTTATAAGCTCTGACAAGAGCACACACGCAGAGAGAGAGAGAGAGAGAGAGAGAGAGAGACAGACAGACAGACACAGACACAGACACAGAGACACAGAGACAGAGAGAGAACATGCCTGTAATCATTTTGGAGTCCAAGAGCATTGTGGGTGCCGTGCTGGAGACCTGCCACCTTGCTGGGGGTGATTCCAGCCACCCTGATCCCTGCGCCCCATGCAGAGAGGGGCCCCATGCAATCCCGCTGTTCTCACATCCCAAGTGTCCATTAGATTGGCTGAGAACCGCTGATGGGCTTGAGAACTGGACCCCCCCAGCCCTGAAAACTCATCTGAAAACAATGAGTCCTACTTTCATCTGCAACCCACAGCAGCAGAAAGTTCCCCCCAGCTCAGAAACAATCGCTGTCAACAGAGTCACAGATCCCCAAACAGAAACTTCAGCAAAAGTTGTGCGGGACGTCGAGCTGGGTTTAAAAATAGGAGCAGGTCTCTGGCGTTCCCTTTGTGCGTGCTTTTGCACAAAAAAAAAAAACTCTTCTCTGCCCCCAAACCAAGCAAGTCGGGCTGATTTCCATTGTACGCGCTGTCAGATTCTGCCGGCCGGGTTTCGGAAACTTGAAAGGCGGCTTAGACGCGGTGTCTAATTGCACCTATAAATACAGAGCTGGGAGATGGTTTGGGGATGCAGGGAGCCGCTTGGGAAAGATGCTTTGCATAAATCCATATTTTTCTTCCATTTTCTGCCGAGGGGGTCGGAGCGATAGCACAGCGGTAGGGCATCTGCCTTGCACGCGGCCGGCTCGGCTGACCCAAGTTTGATTTCTCCGCTCCTCGGAAAGTCCAGCAAGCTACCGAGAGTATCCCGCCCGCACGGCAAAGCCTGGCAAGCTCCCTGTGACGTATTCAAAATGACAAACACAGTAACAACAAAGTCTCACAATGGAGATGTTACAGGGCCCACTCGAGCCAATCGATGAGCAACGGGAGGACAGTTCAGTGCTACTGTTTCTACCGAGAACCGCAAGTCCTGCTCCCGTCAAGCCTGCCTGGTTGTTCCCAGAACCCAGCACCCCTCTACTCTGCCAACACACACACACGCACACGCACACAGACAGACACACAGTCACTGTCCTAATTCCAGCGAGTCCCGTCCGGAGGCCCGTGGCCCTCAGAAATGACAGTGCTACTTGGTATTCTTGGTGTTTGACGTGTCAAAAGACCTCCACTCCAGGGCGGGGGGTGGGGGGGGAGAGGTTTATCTTGTTTGTCAAAGTCCACAATATTTTTATTTCTGCCCCCACTTCCTAGGGGAAACCACACCCTCTGGGGGTGGGTCGGAGGGACACTCCAAAAACGCACCCCTGGCCCTCGGCTGCGGGGTCCCAAAGCCATTATACTGCAAAGCAGAGGCGTTAAGACTCTGATAACCTTCCGGAAAATGGGAGTTTCCAATCGGTCCATCAGGGCACTGGGCATTTCTGCGGACAACCGGAGAGTGTGGAGAGACTATTTCTATGCCCTGAACTTGGGACACACACATGTGTGCACGTGCACAGACACATAAACACATGTGTACACAGATACACACACATGTGTACAAACGCATGTGCACATGCATACACATAAACACACATACATGTGAACACATGTGTGCATATGTGTTCAAGTGCACATGCATACAGGTGTGCACCTGTGTACACATGCATGTGTGTGCATGCACGCACACGTAAACACACATGTGCACACAGGTGCACGCATGTGTACACAGGTGCACGCATGTGTAAACATGCAAGCACACACGTGCATATGGACACACATAAACATGTATGCATGTCAACACATGTGTGCATACGTGTCCATGTGCGCACACACACATGTGCATCTGTGTGCACATGCATGTGTGCACGCACACACATACACACGTGTACACAGATGCACACATGTGTACACACATGCACACATGCATGCACACGTGTGTGTGCATATACATAAACACACGTACATGTGAACACATGTGTATATATGTGTGCAAATGCACATGCATACAGGTGTGCACCTGTGTACACATGCATATGTGTATGCACATGCACACATAAACACACACGTGTACACAGATGCACACATGTGCACACACACATGCACGCAGGCACACACGCACACACATAAACACACATACATGTGAACATGTGTGTGCATGCATGTGCACGTGCACGTGCATACACGTCTGCATCTGTGTACACCTGCATGTGTGTGCATACACACACGTAAACACTGATGTGTACACAGACGCACACATATGTACACACGTGTGCACACAGGTGCACAGACACACACATAAACACACGTGCACATGAACACGTGTGTGTATTCATGTGCATATGCACATGCATATACATGTGCATCTGTGTACACATGCACGTGTGTGCCTGCACATGCACACACATGAACATGCACATGTGTATGCACACATGCATGTTCATGCAAACACATGCACACACACATGCACAGGCTGCACACGCACACATACACCCCCTCCGTTCACATACCATCCACATACCATCCACCAGATGCGTGGCCGTGGAGTGCTTGTCTTGGCAGTGCCCCTGTCCGTGCCGTCTCCTAAAAGCAAGGCTATTTTTCCACTCGCACCCACGCCCTACAGCCAGGAGCTTCGAGGCGGCCCTGCCCGCCTGCCCGCCTTTGGGGCAGCAAGGGGGCAGGAGGCAGACAGGAGGGGACACGTCCATCCCGGGCTGGTTCATCTCACCGTGGACACTCAGACACTCCCGCACCATTCTGCGTCTCCCCCCGAAGCAGAACCACGGGCACGGTTCTGGGGAAGCAGAACCAGGCGCAGAACCACACGAGTGGGCCCACGTGCATCGCACCTGAGGACACGCAGAGAACACACTCCCGGCCTTCCTCCTTCCTCCCTCTCCCACACACGCCCTGCACGTGTGGCTCAAAACAGACCCACGCTGTGTGTTATGCGTGTTGTATGAGTGTGTGCGTGTGCTGTGTGGGTTGTGTGTATCTGTGTGCACATGTGTGCATGTGAGTGTGTGTGTGTGTATGTGTGTACGTGGCGCTCCTCAGGGGCAAATGCACGCGGCTCACTGTGACACAGAGCACCTGGCGGCGGGTGCCAGACCGTCCTGCAAAGGAAAAGGAAGGAGAGGAAGAGGAAGCAAAGGAGGGGGAAACTGAGTTAGAAGAAGCAAAAGAAGAGGCGGGGCAGAGGAAACACGGCAAGGGAGGGCTCTTCTCTGCTTCCTTCTCGAGAACTGCAAATTTGCACACACACACACACACAACACACATACACAAGTATACACACATGCACACCTGCACACAATCATACACAAACACATACACACAACATACATATGCATACGCACAACATACGTGCACTCACAACACACACATATACAAATATACACACATACATATAAACACATACACATACAGAAACACATCCACACGTACACACACTTGCATGCACACATGTGCACACACATACACACAACCCACACAACACCCACACTCATACAACACTCATAACACACATACACACAGACACAGATACACAAATATAGACACATACAGACACACAGACACACATGCACAAACACACATATAAACACACACCGACACACAATACACACATGGACACACATACACACAACACACATCCAGACATATACACACATACACACCACACTCACGTCCACACACAACATACACATACATACACATACACAAACACATATACACAACATACATACACGCACACACAACATATGTGCATACATACACGCAACACACGTACACGCATACATATAAACACATAACACACATACGTATAAACACATACACATACATAACACATACACACACATACATGCACACATGTGCATACATATACACACAACCCACACAGCACACACACATACAACACTCATAACACACATAGACACAAATATGAGCACATACACATACAAAGACACATACACACATATACAACAGACACACATGTGTGTGCACACACAACACACACATACGCACATACACAAATATACACACAGACAGACACACAGACACACGTGCGCATATAAACAATACATACCAACACACAATACACACATGGACACACATACACACAACACACAGAAATATACACACATACAAAACACACAAGTGCACACACAACACACACATACACACATATACAAGTATACACACATGCACACATACATACACATACACAAACACATACACACAACATGCATACGTGCAACACATACACACAACACACATACACAAATATACACATAAAGATACATAAACACACGTACACATACATGCACACATGTGCACATATATACACACAAGCCATACAACACACACACTAATTCAACACTCATAAAACACATATACACATACATAAATGTAAGCACAAACACATACAAAGACACATACACAAACACCCGCACATACACACATAAAAAACAGACACACACGTGCGTGCACACAGAACACACACATACACAAATATACACACACATGCACATACACACATATAAACGCATACACACCAACACACAATACACACATGCACACACATGCAGAAATATACACACATACACACAACACCCACGTGCACACACAATATACACATGCACACATACATTCACACACATGCATACATACATACATCCGTGTGCACACATATACACACAACCCACACAACAGACAGATGCACACCATGCAACACACACACACACAGACAGAGGCCCACGCAGAGCAGTGCGGGGCACTGAACCATGTTTCTGGGCTGCCGCCCCGTGGACAAGAGTCACTGCAGAGACTCGGGCATTGTGGGCATCTGTGCCCACCCCAGAGGCTGCCTGGTCCTCAGACTGCCCGTGACCTTGCCCTGCCCAAGGCCGGAAGTGACCTGTCCAGTCTGTCCCCCGCCAGAGGCCAGCAGGGCCGGGCTCACGTGTGGGCCCAGACACGCGGACACACACCTCAGGTGCCAAGGGCCACCCCTGTTGCCCTGACTTTGGACAAGGGTGTGAAAGGGACCCCGCGGGCATCTTTTTTTTTTTCTTTTTGGGTCCCACCCGGCGATGCCCAGGGGTCCCTCCTGGCTCATACACTCAGGAATGACTCCTGGCATTGCCCGGGGGACCCTATGGGATGCCAGGAATCGAACCCCCGTCCCCTAACAACACTGACCAACTGCCCCCACAGCCACAGACTTCCCAGCGCTCGCCCTGAGCTGACCTGATGTGGGAAGATTCCCCCCACCCCCCGGACCTTCCCGTGGACACTGCTGACCTCATCTTGGGCTGGACACTGCTGACCGTGTCTCAGCCCCCAATGTTGCTGAAGTGTCTGAATTTCCCAGTGCTGACTGTCCGGCTTAGGCGGGACAGTGCTGAGCACATCTTAGATTGACCGCCTCTCAGGCTGGACACTGCTGAGAGCGTCTAAAATCTCCCGGAGCTAGATGTCTGCCTTAGGTTGGATGGTGCTGACCGTTTCTCAGGGTGGACAGTTGTACCAGTACCTTAGATCACCCAGTGCTGAACCATATCTCAGGGTAGACATTGTCCCAATGTTGACCGTGACCTCAGGCTGGACATTGCTACCAGTATCTCAAATCACCTAGTGCTGACCATTTCTCAGCTGGACATTGGGACCAGTATCTTAGATTGCCCAGTGATGACTGTATCTCAGCTGGACATTGGGCCCAGTGCCCTAAGACACTGGTCATCACTGTATCTAAGACACTAAGATACTGGTATCAATGTCCACCTGAGATATGCTCTCAGCACTGGGCGATCTAAGATACTGGTCCCAGTGTCCATCTGAGATACGATTAGCACTGGGGCATCTGAGATGCTGGTCCCAGTGTCCAGCTGGGAAACGGTCATCACTGGGTGATCTAAGAGTCTGGTCCCAGTGTCCATCTGAGATACAGTCAGCATTGGGCGATCTAAGATACTGGTACCAACGTCCAGCTGACATATGGTCAGCACTGGGCGATCTAAGATACTGGTTCCAATGTCCACTCTGAGATACAGTCAGCATTGGTCAAGGTCTACCCTGAGATATGGTCAGCACTGGGTGATCTGAGATACTGGTACCAATGTCCAGTCTGAAATATGGTCAGCAATAGAGGAATCTGAGATACTGGTACAAATGTCCACCCTGAGATACGGTCAGCATTGTCCAACCTAAGATATGCTCAATGCTGTCCAAGAGAAGACAGCACTGTCCACCCTGAGAAACGGTCAGCACCTATGGCAGAGGTCAGCTCCAGGAGATTTAAGATGCTCTCAGCAGTGTCCAGCCGGAGACGCGGTCAACCTAAGATGCGCTCAGCACTGTCCGGCCTAAGCAGCGGTCAGTACTGAGGGGGTTCAGACACTCAGCAAGTCTGGGCTGAGACACGGTCAGCAGTGTCCAGCCCAAGATGAGGTCAGCAGTGTCCATGGGAAGGTCCCGGGGGGGGGGATCTTCCCACGTCAGGTCAGCTCAGGGCGAGCGCTGGGAAGTCCGTGGCTGTGGGGGCAGTTGGCCAGTGTTGTGGGGGGGACGGGGGTTCGATTCCTGGCATCCCATAGGGTCCCCCGAGCACTGCCAGGAGTCATTCCTGACTGCAGAGCCAGGAGGAACCCCTGAGCATCGCTGGGTGTGACCCAAAAAGGAAACAAAAAACAAAAACAAAAACAAAAACAAAAATCTAGACGCCAGCACTTCTGCCCTTGTCCAGCCGTTACTGCCCTCCACATTCTTTCTTAATATTAGTTATTTTGTGTGGACGTGGTAAGCGATACATTAAGCTCGTAGGACGGCCTCCTGGAGACTTCTCGCTATAGGTCTCTGACTACAGTGCTCAGGCCCAGATTGGTCTTTCCTACCTAACCCTAGCAGGGTCCTAATCTAACTGTTACTCTTTTTGTTTTTTGGGGTCTCACCTGGCGATGCTCAGGGGTCCCTCCTGGCTCATGCACTCAGGAATCACTCCTGGCGGTGCTCCGGGGACCCTAGGGGATGCTGGGAATCGAACCCGGGTCCGCCGCGTGCCAGGCAAACGCCCTTCCTGCTGTGCTATCACTCCAGCCCTTAAATTTTTTTTTTTTTTTAAAAAAAGAACTCACTGGAAAAAAAAAAACCAGGTGGATTCAAAAGCCAGTTTTCTTCTTGATTAATTGATGACTTGATTGATTTTGTACTAACCTTTTCCTGATGTCTGGTCGCCAGGCTCTTAAGAATGATTTGAAAAGTTCAATTGCTACGATCTGCCCAGCAGACAGACAGACAGACAGACAGACAGCCAGACAGACAGACAGCACGCCAAGGTCTGCCTCTGGACAGAGGCTGTTATTTGCAGGACCCCGTACTGAGGACCAAAACAGGGCTGGCCACGCACAAAGTCTCCACGCTCTCTCCTCACTGGAAGGCTTTCTGCTGAACAACTTTGCTGCCTGTGGAGGATGATAGGGGCAGAGAAGTCCCATTCGGGATGGCATTTGGTGCAAACAGATAAATCTCTTACACTGGTTGATCCTACCAGGAGGGATAAATACGGTGACAGACACACACAGACACACATAGAAACACAGACACAGAGACACACACAGAGACACACACACACACACATGATGCAAGCAGATAAATCTCTTACACTGGTTAATCCTACCAGGAGGTATAAAATACGGTCACAGACACACACAGACACACACACAGACACAGAGAGACTCACACACACAGACACACACAGAAACACAAACAGACACAGAGACACTCACACACACAGACACACACAGAGACACACACAGAAACACAAACAGACACAGAGACACTTACACACACAGACACACAGAGAGACACACATAGAAACACAAACAGACACAGAGACACTCACACACAGAGACACACACAGAGACACACACAGAAACACACACAGACACAGTGACACACAGAGAGACAGACAGACACACACACACACGATGCAGCTCCATCTTCTCCCAAGTCCAGGGAAAACCCAACAGCATCTTTTAACACACGGAATCCATCCAACGTTAGGGAGATATCGTGACCGAGGAAGAAGTGATCCAGGAGTCACTGGATCTCCGTGGGATCCTATTAGATGCTCTCTCAGAATGTATGGTCCAATGGGCAGTCCTCTCTGCATCACACCCCATGTCCAGATTAGGAAGGATGCTGTTGATCTGATTGGTCGCTTTTTCCGGAGTCCATTTGCACAAAAAGAGTGGACATCATCTGCCTTACGTATAAGGACGTGTGCAATTTGGTCCCCATCATTCCACAGTCCCATCTATCTGCGTCAGCAACCTGATTGGTTGCTTTCCTGGGATGATTCCATGGACCAATCAGGAATAAAAAACACAAATCACTAAGGGCCAGGAGTCTGCCATGCCTACATACCTGCAGGTTACCGTATAGAAAACGTATAGAAACCCCCTCCCGCCTTTCTCCACCTGTTCGGAGGACCCAGGATTCATCCTAGGTCCTGGCAGGAGGAGTGTATAGCCAGGAGTAATCCCTGAGCATAGAGCTAGGCGTCACCCAACACCAACACAAAACCAATCAGCGCAAGTAGAGGATCTGTGGAAATACATCTCTTAGTCTTTATTTTTTTCTTTTACTGCATTAACTCGGCGATGCACAGGGGTTACTCCTGGCGGTGCTCGGGGGACCCTATGGGATGCTGGGAATCAAACCCAGGTCGGCCGCGTGCAAGGCAAACGCCCTCCCCGCTGTGCTGTCGCTCCAGCCTCTCATCTGTTAGTCTTACTCAGCGTCCGCAAGAACGCACAGTCGCCCACTAGCAGCTGGGATGCCGTCATCACACACCTGAGGCACCAGGACACGTGAGTCACCGCCTTCGAAGTCTATTTCCGTCGCTCCTTTCGACACAGGAGCATTTTGAATCCAGGGCAATTTGAAGGTGACTTCTTCCACCCCAATCTCCAGTGTTTCGCTTCTGGGACCCACGCTGAAATCCGGTCTCACAGGGAGGAGGATTGAGTTGTTGATGGGGTTGAGTTTGGGCAGGGAGAATGCCAAGCTGTGGCTCACGGGGACTTTGCAAGCCAGTGAGATGCTGGAGACACCCATGAAATTCTCTCCCAAGCACTGGTACCTAGAAATTTCCAGGCGTTTCCCACGCCCTTAGAAACACTCCACTCCCAGGGCTGGAGTGATAGCACAGCAGGGTCGGGCGTTTGCTTTGCACGCGGCCGACCCGGGTTCGATTCCCAGCATCCCATAGGGTCCCCCGAGCACCGCCAGGAATCACTCCTGAGTGCAGAGCCAGGAGGAACCCTTGTGCATCACCGGGTGCGAACCAAAAAGAAGAAAAAAAAAACACCAAAGAACCACTCCACACCCAACTGGAACTCAAGTGTGGGCCACGGTCGCTTTAGTCATACTCACAGCAAGCTTCGCGGTTTGGAAGAGATTTTAAAATACGGGGAGAGGAGGGTGGGCGGGCGTGTCCGAGGAGAATCCGACGGTCGTGATAAGAATACGGGAAGGTCATCCAGACGGTCCCATTCTCAAGTCTCACAGACGCAGAGAACTGCGGGCTGAGAGAATTTGCAGAATTTTTTTTTACTATTTATTTTTGGGTGACAACGGAGGATACTCAGGGGTTCCTCCTGGCTCATGCGCTCGGGAATCACTCCGGGCGGTGCTCGGGGGACCCTGTGGGATGCCGGGGATCGAACCCAGAAATTTTATATAATCTCCCCAAAGCCATTCTTTCTGTTTCCATCCCAGAGAAATGCATGTTCTCTCTTGAACATAGCTCTCTCCGTCCTTCTCTCGGTGTGTCTCTGCCTGTCTGTATGCCATTCTTTCTCTGTCTGTGTCTCTCTCTCCCTTTCTCTCTCGGTCTCTCTGTCTCTTTTCTGTCTCTCTTTTCTCTGTATCTGTCTCTCTGTCTCTCTCTCTCCATCTCTCTCTTCTCTCTCTCTCCCTTTCTCTCTCTGTCTCTCTCTGTCTCTCTGTCTCTTTTCTGTCTCTCTCTTTTCTCTGTATCTCTGTCTCTCTTTCTCTCTCTTTCTCTCTCTCCCTTTCTCTCTCTGTCTCTCTCTGTCCCTGTCTCTGTCTCTCTCTCCTCTCTCTCTCCCTTTCTCTGTCTCTCTGTCTATCTCTCTCTTTTCTGTCTCTCTCTTTTCTCTGTATCTCTGTCTCTCTGTCTTTCTCTCCTCTCTCTCTCCCTTTCTCTCTCTCTCTCTCTGTCCCTGTCTCTATCTCTCTCTGTCTCTCTGTCTCTGTCTATCTCTCTCTTCTCTGTCTCTCTGTCTATCTCTCTCTTCTCTGTCTCTCTGTCTATCTCTCTCTTCTCTGTCTCTCTCTGTCTCTCTGTCTCTCTATCTCTCTCTTCTCTGTTTCTCTCTTTTCTCCGTATCTCTGTCTCTCTCTCCTCTCTCTCTTCCTTTCTCTATCTGTCTCTCTCTGTCCCTGTCTCTGTCTCTCTGTCTCTGTC
The DNA here is from genome assembly GCF_029834395.1 of Sorex fumeus. Taxonomy (NCBI): domain Eukaryota; kingdom Metazoa; phylum Chordata; class Mammalia; order Eulipotyphla; family Soricidae; genus Sorex; species Sorex fumeus. Next base: position 143,978 of record NW_026606332.1, read on the forward strand.
TATCTCTCTCTTCTCTGTCTCTCTCTGTCTCTCTATCTCTCTCTTCTCTGTCTCTCTCTTTTCTCTGTATCTCTGTCTCTGTCTCTCTCTCCTCTCTCTCTCCCTTTCTCTCTCTGTCTCTCTCTGTCCCTGTCTCTGTCTCTCTCTCCTCTCTCTCTCCCTTTCTCTGTCTCTCTATCTCTCTCCCTTTATCTCTCTGTCCCTGTCTCTGTCTCTCTCTTCTCTATATCTCTGTCTCTCTGTCCCTCTCTGTCCTCTCTTTCTCCCTTTCTCTCTCTCCCTTTCTCTGTCTCTCTATCTCTCTCTTTTCTGTCTCTCTCTTTTCTCTGTATCTCTGTCTCTCTGTCTCTCTCTCCTCTCTCCCTTTCTCTCTCTGTCTCTGTCTCTTTCTGTCTCTGTCTCTGTCTCTCTCTGTCCTTGTCTCTGTCTCTCTCTGTCTCCCTGTCTCTCTATCTCTCTCTTCTCTGTCTCTATCTCTCTCTTCTCTGTCTCTCTTTTCTCTGTGTCTCTCTCTGTCTCTCTCTCTCTTCTCTGTCTCTGTGTCTCTCTCCTCTCTCTCTCTCTCTTTCTCTCTCTCTCTCATCCTGGCGCTCTTTGTGGATGAGATAAAAAGTTGGAAAAGTGGAGCAGGCGACATTTCTCCCTCGTCCCGGAGGTCCGGGAAACATTTCTCCCTGGGCCTGGACACGCGGCGCTGGGTCATCACAGACCGCTCACTGCTGCTGCCCATGGGGCTTTGAAGTGCGGGAAGACGAGGCCGTCTGGGCTCTCTCTCGGGCGCATCCAGGCCGCCGGGCTTCAAGAGGGGTGGACGCCGCCTGCGAGGGCTCGCATTCTCTGCAGTCACCAGACCCGCTTTAGATCAGGAACCGACGCCAACGGGAGTCGGCTAAGCGGGTTCGCGCAGGGTCGGAGCAAATGTTGGGCGGGGGAGGGGGCGGGTCCTACCCACCGGGTGTGGAATCGGGAACACAGTTAGGTCCGTCTGTTTCCCGGAAATGGAAGGGGACTGTGTGTTCCACAAAGAAAGCTGCTGTGTGTGTGACGCACACACAGATACACACACATTCACACGCATACACACACACTCACACAAACACACACTCATACACATAAACACACTCACCAGACACACACAGACACGCTCACACACACACGCTCACACAGACACACACTCACACACATGCACACACTTGCACAAACACACACATGCACATACGCACACACACAAACACACATTCACACACATATGCACACACTTACAGAAACACACACATGCACATATGCACACACTTATACAAACACACATTCACACACTCACACACTCATACGCATACACACACATACAGACACACTCACACAGACATACTCATACACACAGTCGCACACTCACACACACCCACACACTCACACAGACACACACTCACAAACACATGCACAGATGCACACACTTACACACACTCATACACATTACACACACTGACACACTCACACACACTCTCACATACTCATGCACACAGTCGTAGACTCACAGACACATTCTCACACGCCCGCATACTCACGCAGACACACACAGACGCACACTCATACTCTCATACACACATACACACACTCCCACAGACACACACTGACACAGATACATACCCATACACATACTAGCATACTCACATTCGCACACACAGACACACACCCGTACATGCATGCTCACACACATTTATACACACAAACATGCACACACTCGCACACAGTCACACAGACATCCTCATACACAGAGTCACACACTCACACATCTGTACACCTTGCGCACACCCACACACACATACAGACACACTCCTACAGTCACACACATTCACAGTCACACACACGGTCACAGACACACACACACACAAATGCATAGAGCACCCAGCCCCTTCAGGCTCGCACGTTTGACTGAACCCTGGCTGTTGGTCCAAAGTTGAACCGTGTCATCCCCACGATGGTCCCAAAGTGTTGTTTCTGCATCATGGTCACGGCAGGTGGAACCAGAACAGCAATGACCCATCCAGACCTGGCGGGCTCAGGTGGACGCTCTCAGGGGACCAGACCCGTCCCGCTTTGTCCTCCTTCTGCGTGTGCGGGTCTCGGGGCTGGGGTCAGCCCGGCATGTCCACGGAGCCAGCCACGCAGAGATGCTGGCTGGTGTCGCCACGGGAAGAGCCTCAGACCCACACAATGCCACAACTCCGTGGCAACCTGGGAGATTGAGAGGAACCATGCACAGGAACCATCTCGGCACGGCACAGAAGGTCCAGCCTCCCGCCATCCTCCTAGACAGGGTCTCCGCCTGCCGTGTCCTCTCCGCCCCGCGCTCTGAGCTCAGGGCGTCCCTCCACAGTGCCCGAACTCACAGCTGGCCATTTCCTCCGATGCCACAGTGCTCCACCGTGCCAAGCCGGCTGGGTTCAGCCCCTGGGAGGACACCTTGTCCCTTCATCCTCTCCGCCCCACTCTCCTGAGCGTAAACGACTCCAGTATTGGTTCTGATTTGACTGTGTTAAAAAAAAAAAAAGGAAAAATGGGCATTACAATGGAAAACTTACGCGGCTGCAAGGAAACATGAAACCATGCCATCGGCGGCAAATGGGTTGACACCGGGAGATGTCACGTTGGAGGAAGTAAGGAAAATGGGCACTGGTTTGAGGGACGGGTACTTAATCATTGTATAATTGAAACGCAAGCACAAAAATTTGTAAGTCTACAACTGTACCTCTTGGTTTGTCACTAATAAAAAAAATTTAAAAAAAAGAAACACAATAAACAAATTTCTTCCAGTAAAAAAAAAGAAAAAGAAAGACAAACATTGCAGGATCTCACGGGTTGGTCCTGTCTGGAACAACAGCCTGAGGAAATGTACAAAAGTGAAGGGGGAACAGCCTGGACCCCGGTGTTGAGGGAAGGAGAAAGACAGAGAGGATGAGAAGAGAGCGAGAAGTTATGGTGAGCGGGTATTGGGATGTTGGTTACCCTGGGGACGGGGTGAGGGGTCGAGTCACAGACCCAAACGCAGACTTAACAACGCCACAAACACAACCACTAAGCGGCGACCACTGGGACTCTGTCACGTGTCTGGCAAGGTGACAGGCGGGGACGGGGTGGGGATTGGAACTCAAAACACAGGTGGAGGCAGTGCACACTGGTGGGGGGATGGGTGTTCGACTATTATGGGCCTAAAACACAATGATCACGGTCAGTCACGGTTCTTTAATTAAACGTTTGAAAAATAGTTACTGATTGATTTTTTTAAATTGAATCACTGTGGGATAGATGATTCTTCTTCTTCTTCTTCTTCTTCTTCTTCTTCTTCTTCTTCTTCTTCTTCTTCTTCTTCTTCCTCCTCCTCCTCCTCCTCCTCCTCCTCCTCCTCTTCCTCCTCCTCCTCCTTCTTCTTCCTCCTTCTTCTTCCTTCTTCCTCCTTCTTCTTCCTTCTTTCTTCTTCTTCTTCTTCTTCTTCTTCTTCTTCTTCTTCTTCTTCTTCTTCTTCTTCTTCTTCCTCCTCCTCCTCCTCCTCTTCCTCCTCCTCCTCCTTCTTCTTCCTCCTTCTTCTTCCTTCTTTCTTCTTCTTCTTCTTCTTCTTCTTCTTCTTCTTCTTCTTCTTCTTCTTCTTCTTCTTCCTCCTCCTCCTTCTTCTTCTTCTTCCTTCTTTCTTCTTCTTCTTCTTCTTCTTCTTCTTCTTCCTCCTCCTCCTCCTCCTTCTTCTTCTTCCTTCTTTCTTCTTCTTCTTCTTCTTCTTCTTCTCCTTCTCCTTCTCCTCCTTCTCCTTCTCCTCCTTCTCCTCCTTCTTCTTCATCTTCCTTTTCCTCCTTCTCCTCCTTCTTTTTGTTCTTCCTTCTTCTTCCTCTTCCTTCTTCTCTTCCTTCTCCTTCTCCTTTTCCTTCTCCTCCTCCTTCTCCTCCTCCTCCTCCTTATCCAGAAGGGGTAAACTGAGACCCCCAGGGATGTGTCAGAACCACCCCCTTCCCCCCGCATCTCCAAACCTTCAGCCTGGGCCCCAGCCTGGCAAGGTGGTCCTGACGAGAGGTCCCATGGAAGGGAATCTCTGGGCAATGTTGGCAAGAAAAGAGGGTCAGCCAACACCGGGTGTCTGACCTTGAGCCTCACTCGACCTCCTGGTCACAGGCGCCCAAGACACAGAAACTGTGTCATGTGCGTTTAGCAGGAGGTTCGAACCGCAGCATCTCGCCTTGATTGGGATTGGACCGGGGCAGAGCAGAATCCGAGAGCTGACAGGCCCATAATGCTGAACTCAATGGGATTGGACCTTCCCGTACACCGGGACCAACCTCTATCAATCAAACATGTGTGTCTTTGGCAATCAAGTGAACAGTGAAACTCATAGAGAAATCACTGCAGCTGGGCCCAGAACACTCAAATTTCCAGCCAGCTCCCCTCTGCAAAGCCAGTTGATGAAAACTCAATCACAAAACACGTGCTTCTGAGAGAGAGGCTGTGATCCCATCCGTTTTCGTTGTCACCTGGCCCTTTCTCTCCCTCTCCCTCTCCTTCTCCCGTCTGAGTCTCCCTCTCTCTCCCTCACTGTCTCTCTCTGTCTCTCTGTCTCTGTGTCTCTCTGTCTCTGTCTCTCTGTGTCTCTTTGTCACTGTCTCTCTGTTTCTGTCTCTATCTCTCTCTGTCACTGTCTCTCCGTTCCTGTCTCTCTGTCTCTGTCTCTCTGTCTCTCTCTCTCTCTTTCTCTCTGTGCTTTCATTTCTAGTCTCTGGTCCTGCGCACACCATATCATTCTACGAAGCCACCTGAGGTGTGCCTTATTTAACACATGATTAACTGGTGATTCCCACGTGTTCTTCTCCCCCGACTCACAACTGCAGAGCCTCGAGACCGGGACAGCTGCCTTCTCCGTGGGGTTCACCAAGCTTCAGCACAGCTCCACACCACTGAGACTTTGCCGAGGCGCTGTTGGTTTATCTCCGGGACTGCACCGGCATGAAGATCTGGAGCATGTGTCCACCGTTCCGAGCAGAGCCCAAGACGCAACACAGTCAAGGGAGACCAATCAGACGTGGCTGAAAACCTTCGATGTCGGCAAAAATGCCCCAGGATGGACCCACTCATCATAAAGAGGATCGGTCAACGGATAAACACTGCCCGCCCGCACACAGAAGAACAGCCAATTAGGGGACTTCTGCCACGGACTCCGGTCCATCTGTGGTGGACCAAGTTGCTTTCTTTGGTGCCCAGAGGAGGGCCTGGGGATGAAGGCAAGGCTGTCTGGGAGCATGTCCACGGTAGCACAGACACAGAGATCACAGGTGTGGTCATCCAGCTCACCCCCAGATGTTCTGCTGAGAAGCCTGGGTTACCGGGGAAGCCACGTACCATCTGCCTGGCATCAAAGGTTTTGGAAATGTGCACAACAAACCCCTGGCACATTGGCATGTGGGGTCCCTAGAACACACTCACATACCTACAGAGATTCTCTGTCGCGATTTCCAGCATGCTCTGATGCCACCTCACAGCAGGGTGGACTGGGCTAAGGTTGGTTCCCCGGATACAGGATGCTTGGAGCTGTCCTTGGGATTCTCAGCCCCGACTCTTGGGGCCAGACACGTGTACTTCAGCATCACAGAAGGACACAGACATGCGTGGTATGCAAATAAGGCGTGTTTCAGATAAGCTCGTGTGTTGAGAGGGGTGTGTGTCCGACAAGGTGTGTGTGTGTGTGTGTGTGTCTAGATGCGTGAGTGTGTATCTGATTTCTTTAGTGTGTGTTGGAGCGTCTGGCTGTGTGTCTGTGTGTGAACGTGCATCTCAGTGTCTGTGTCTGCATGTCTGGGTGTGTTGTGACTGTGTCTCAGTGTGTGTCTGTGTGTGCCAGTGTCTCCGTGTGCGTGCATGTCTCCATGGGTCTGGGCGTCCATGTATGAGTGTCTGAGTCTTGTGTGTGTGTCTCAGTGTGTCTCCCTCGATGTGTGGATATCTGTGTGTGTCTCTCTATGAGTGTCTAAGTCTCTGGGTGTGTGAGTGCATGTCTGAGTGTGTGTCTGCGTGTGTGTGCCTGTGAGATCTGTGTGTCTGTTTTTGTTTGTGAGTCTGAGTCTATATGTCATTGTGTGTCTCTGTGTCTGTGTGTGTTGTGACTGTCTGAGTGTGTGCCTGTGTATACAAGTGTCTCTCTGTGTGTGTGCGTATGTCTTGGTGTGTCTGTGTCTGTGTGTATATGAGTGTCTGTGTGTAGGTCTAAGTGTGTGTAAGTGTCTGTGTCTGTATATGTCTGAGTGTTTGTGTGTGTGACACCAGTGTCGTGGTCAGTTCCGTGTTCACTTTCGTGGCCAGTGTCATGGCCAGTGCCATGTTCACTTTTGTGGCCAGTGTCGTGCACAGTGCCATGGCCAGTGCCACGTTCAGTTTGGTGGCCAGCATCCTGGCCAGTTTCATGGCCAGTGTAGTGGCCAGTTTTATGTTCACTTCTATGGCCAGTGTCATGGCCAGTGACATGGTCTGTTCTGTGGCTAGTTCTGTGTTCGCTTCTGTGTCCAGTGTCGTGGCCAGTGCCATATTCACTTCTGTGGCCAGTGTCGTCATGGCTGGTGTTGTGGCCGGTGTCATGGCCAGTGCCATGATCAATTCTGTGGCCAGTTCCATGTTTACTTCTGTGGCCAGTATCATGGCCAGTGTCGTGGCCATATTCACTTCTGTGTCCAGTGTCGTGGCCAGTGCCATGGTCAGTTCTGAGTTTGGCATCATGGCCAGTGTAGTGGCCAGTTCCATGTTCACTTCCATGGCAAGTGTCGTGGCTGGTTCTGTGTTCACTTCCGTGGCCAGTGTCATGGCCAGTGCCATGATCAATTCTGTGGCCAGTTCCATGTTTACTTCTGTGGCCAGTATCATGGCCAGTGTCGTGGCCATATTCACTTCTGTATCCAGTGTCATGGCCAGTGCCATGGTCAGTTCTGAGTTTGGCATCATGGCCAGTGTAGTGGCCAGTTCCATGTTCACTTCCATGGCAAGTGTCGTGGCTGGTTCTGTGTTCACTTCCGTGGCCAGTGTCATGGCCAGTGCCATGTTTACCTCTGGCCAGTTCTGTGTTCACTTCTGCGGCTGGCGTCATGGTCCGTGTCGTGGTCAGTTCCATGGCCAGTTCCGTGGTCAGCTTCGTGGCCTCCACCGTGGCCAGCACCTCTTCCCACACATGCTGCCTCCCCCAGCCAGCTCCCAGGCGTGCACACCTTAAGTTCCCTGAGCACAAGCAGCAGGACCACCATGACCACCAGCCGAGGAAGCAGGGGTGCTGGTGGAGAGAGCCCCCTCGTGCCCACAGCCAGCGCATGGCACCAAATGGAGCGCACGCTCCAGCACAAAGCTACCCTCGACATCATTGCACTGTGTGGTCAGTGTGCAGTGTGTCGAGTGCTTTGGCAGCGTGTCCATGCAGAGAGAGAGAGAGAGTTCTGACCCTCCAGCCCAGATGCCCACTCCCCTCAGGCACCATCTCAAATCCGGTTCCCCGTGGCACCTGTTTCGTCCGAGCCTTCCCGAGAAATTGCGCTTCTGATCTGCCACCCGAATGCACAATCAGCGCCGACAAGAAGGGGATCATTAACCAATCACTGGGATTGAAGGGGTGGTGCACACCCACACAAATTGCAGTGCCCTCGGCCAGGCGCTAATTCCATGGTGAGGCTTAATGATCACGGACAAATCCCCGAGTAAGTGGCCTCCTGGGTCATTGAAAGCCAAGTGTGCGCTCCATCACCAGCGCTGATTTGAATGCGGGCCAGAACCTTCTTCCTCTTTCTGGAAACGTGAGTTTCCAGGGCTGGAAAGACAGCAGTGAGTGGGGCGCTTGCTTTGCACCTGGCCAACCCGGGTTCGAGCCCCGGCCTCCCGTAGGGTCCCCAGACCCCTGCCAGAAGTAACTCCAGAGTGCAGAGCTAAGAGTCACCAGTCACCCCCGAGTACCACTGGGTGTGGCCCCCAAACAAAAGATTATAAGCTAAATAGTGAGTTTGTTGGAACTATTTTTAAGCCTGTCTTGTCTTAACATTTTTTTAATTTCATTTATTTGCTAGCTAGGGCTGGAGCGATAGCACAGCGGGTAGGGCGTCTGCCTGGCACGCGGCCCATCCGGGTTCGATTCCTCCACCCCTCTCCGAGAGCCCGGCCAGCTCCCGAGAGGATCCTGCCCGCACGGCAGAGCCTGGCAAGCTCCCCGTGGCGTATTCCATATGCCAAACACAGTCACAACAAGCCTCACATTTTGTTGTGAGACATTACTGGTGCTCATTTGGGCAAATCGATGAACAACGGGAGGACAGTGACGGCGACAACGATTCTCTGCTAGCAGCTGGTATTTTGATTGCAAGAGCAGAAGTTTTCATGCTGACTATTTTTAAAAGAATAATTTTTTTTTGCTTTCTGAGGCACATCTGGCGATGCTCAGAGTTTCCCCCTGGCTCTGTGCTCAGTGATGATTCCTGATGGGGTTTGGGGGAGCCTGTCGGCTGACAGGGAATTAATGCAGGTACGCTGCGTGCAAGGCAATCCGGACCCACATTCTTTTTTTTTTGCTTTTTCGGTCACACCTGGTGATGCACAGAGGTTATTCCTGGCTCTGCACTCAGGAATGACTCCTGGCGGTGCTCAGGAGACCCTATGGGATGCTGGGAATCGAACCCGGGTCAGCCACGTGCAAGGCAAACGCCCTCCCCACTGTGCTATCGCTCCAGCCCCACATTCTGACTTTTGATTGCTAAAAATTTCCCAAACATTCCCACCTGCCAGCAAGCAGCCACATCCCAGGGGCAGTGGTCGATGGGTGATGCCTGCAAAAAAGAAAGCTGGGTGTCCTGAGACGATTAACTTGTTCCGCGGGGACCTCAAAGATGTGAGACGCTCTTCTTGGGATGAGAAGGAAACCACATGGTCCAGGAGCCTCAAGAGGGCCACGTTTGTCAGGACAAGACAATCACAGTCTTTAGTTTTTCCTCCTTAACTCTTGGGGGAGTCCAAGTGTCACGAGAGTGAACTCAGGGCTTCAGTCCGCAAGCCAGGAAGCAGTGCTGTGTCGCTCAGCACGCAGCGCCAAAGAATGACTCCTGGTGGTGCTTGGAGGACCCTATGGCCCTGGAAGATTCCACTTGTGCCTTCATTCATTGTATTTTTTTAGCTTTTTAAAAACTAACTTCAGGACTGGAGCGATAGCACAGCGGGGAGGGCGTTGGCCTTGCACGCGGCCGACCCGGGTTCGATTCCCAGCACCCCATAGGGTGCCCCGAGCACCGCCAGGAGTCATTCCTGAGTGCATGAGCCAGGAGTCAGCCCTGGGCATCGCCGGGTGTGACCCAAAAAGCAAAAACAAGACAAGCAAACAAACAAAAAACTAACAACTTCAAGCAGCGTGACTGACAAAGTGACTCCCGGTGGAGTGTCAGGCGTCCAAAGTCTCACCTCCAGTATCCATGACCCTCCACCGGGGTTCATCCATGGCTTCCCGCCCGTCACACCGTGGGTTTCCAGGCTGGAAGGAAATCTTCATTTCCCTGCCCACACGACAGCAAAGTGCTGGGGACATGAGAGTCCCTGGCTGGGCCTGGGGAAATGCCTCCTTTTGGTTCTCGGACATAATCATCGAGAGAGCGGAAATGCACCTTGGAGAGTGAGTTGGGTTTGCCTCTGCCCAAATGACCACCCAAATGACCATCCAAACAGCGGTGGGGCAGGTGGGGTGGGTGGGTGGGTGGGGGAGGGACTGTCCGAATGGGTCTTGTTGTGGGGTGATTGGAAATACTTTCGAGCTGGACACGACTGTTTCGGGAGCTGGGCACACCTGAGTTTGCTCCCATCTCTGTGCTCAGGGATCACTCCTGGCAATACTCGGGGTCCGGGAGGGGGACCGTATGGGGTTGCCGGAGATGGAGCCACATGCAAGCAAACGTCCTCCCCGCTGGACTATCTCTCAGCCCCAGAGAATGACCATTGCGGGAATCATCTTCCAAATACAGGGGGACGGCCACTCTGTCCTCTCTCTCTCCTCAATTTGACTTGGGGGCCACCCTTGGCGATGCTCAGGGCTTCCTCCCAGCTCTGCACTCAGGAATCAGTCCCGGCGGTGTTCGGGGGGCACCGGGGGGGCCACGTGGGATGTCAGGGATCAAACCCTAGCCAGCCACGTGCAGTGCCTCACCTGCGGTATTGTCTCTCTCCAGCCTCCAGGAAGGAGCCAACTTCTGAATGAGTGATTTGGGCTGATGTCCACTTTCTTTCTTTTTTTTCTTTTTGGGTCCCACCCGGCGATGCTCAGGGGTCACTCCTGCCTCTGCACTCAGGAATCCCTCCTGGCGGTGCTCGGGGGACCCCTATGGGATGCTGGGAATTGAACCCGGGTCGGCCGCGTGCAAGGCCAACGCCCTCCCTGCTGGGCTATCGCTCCAGCCCCTGATGTCCACGTTCTAAAGTCAACTCTTGTCTGCCTATTTGGATTTGGGGGTGACAGCCGGCAGTGCTCAGGGCTGGCTCCTGGTGCTGTGCTCAGGGGACCCTGTGGGATGCCGGGAATTGAGCCCAGGTTGGCTGCATGCAAGGCAAATGCCCTACCTGCCGTAACATCTCTTTGGCCCTCCCTCTCTCCATCTCTGTCTCTGTCTCTGTCTCTATCTCTCTCTGTCTCTCTATGTCTCTGTCTCTCTATGTCTCTCCGTCTATGTCTCACTGTCTCTGTCTTTATCTCTCTGTCTCTCTCTGTCTCTCTATCTCTGTCTCTCTTTGTCTCTGTCTCTCTCTGTATCTGCCTCTGTCTCTGTCTCTCTGTCTCAGGCTGTCTCTCTGTCTCTGTCTCTCTCTGTCTCTGCCTGTCTCTCTGTCTCTGTCTCTTTCTCTCTCTTTCTCTTTGTCTCTGTTCCTGTCTCTCTGTCCTCTGTCTGTGTCTCTCTATCTCTGTATCTCTGTCTCTGTTTCTCTGTCTCTCTGTCTCTGTGTATCACTATCTGTACCTGTCTCTGTCTCTCTCTGGTCTCTCTGTCTCTGTCTCTCTTTATGTCTCTGTCTCATTGTCTCTGTCTCTTTCTCTCTCTTTCTCTTTGTCTCTGTTCCTATCTCTCTGTCTGTCCTCTGTCTGTGTCTCTCTATCTCTGTCTCTCTGTCTCTGTCTCTCTCTGTCTCTGTCTCACTGTCTCTCTCTGCCTGTATCTCTGTGTCTGTCTCTTTCTCTTTGTCTCTGTTCCTGTCTCTCTGTCTCTCTGTCTTTGTTTCTGTGTCTCTCTGTCTGTCACTATATCGTTGTCTCTCTCTGTCTCTCTCTGTCTGTCTGTCTCTGTCTCTCTGTCTCTGTGTATCACTATCTGTCTCTGTCTCTCTCTGGTCTCTCTGTCTTTGTCTCATTGTCTCTGTCTCTTCCTGTATCTGTCTCTCTCTGTCTCTCTTTTTCTGTCTCTGTCTGTCTGTGTCTCTCTGTGTGTCTCTCTGTCTCTGTCTCTCTGTCTTTGTCTCTGTCTGTCTGTGTCTCTCTGTCTCTATCTCTCTGTCTCTGTCTCTCTGTCTCTGTCTCTCTGGTTCTGTCTGTCTTTCTGTCTCTGTCTCATTGTCTCTGTCTCTTCCTGTCTATCTCTGTCTCTGTCTCTTTGTCTCTCTGTGTGTCTCTATCTCTGTCTGTCTCTCTGTCTCTGTCTCTTTGTCTCTCTGTGTGTCTCTATCTCTATCTCTCTGCCTATCTCTATCTCTGTCTGTTTCTGTCTGCCTTTCTGTGTCTCTCTATCCCTCTCTGTCTCTCTTTCTCTGTCTGTGTCTCTCTGTCTGTCTCTGTGTCTCTGTCTCTCTCGTCTGTCTGTGTCTCTCTGTCTCTGTCTCTCTGTCTCTGTCTCTCTGTCTCTGTCTCTCCCTCTCTCTCTCCCCCTCCCAGAGCAGACAGATCTTCTCCTGACCCCTCCCCCGCTGCCCCGTCTCACACCAGCCTTCCCGTCCCCGCACTGTGACCGCCGGCCCTCCCTGGGCGCTGACATTCATTCCTAGCCAGCGTGCCGGGCCAGCCGGCGCCCCGCTCAGACGTCTGCCGCGATAACCGCGAGCCCTGTCACTTGGGGACGACAAATGCGCGTGTCCCTCAGTCGTTTTCCTTCTTCCTGGGAGCCGTCAGAGGTTGAAGCCAGGCCAAGTGTGGAGGATGGTGGCGGCGGCCGGCCACCCCGAGCATCTCACACGCGCACACGCAGGCCAGGCGGAGGGCATAGTCACGCGTGTCTACTCTGCCCCGGGGCCCCACGGTGCTTCCGACAGGGACATTCGTCACGGGCTTTCTCGGGCATTAGCCAAGACGGGCTCGTGGTGGGTAACGGCCTCCCCGTGTCTGTGGGGCTCCCGGCTTCCCCGACACGGCGTTTATCATCCTCGGAGTGCCTGACGGCGCCCGGCGTGGACGGGGAGGCGGGCACCGGGGTTGGGCTGGCCCTGGAACCCAGAAACAGCCTCTGCGTGTATCTGGAGGCTGTTCCGAGTGCGTCACCGGCTCAGACAACGGCCCCGCCACGACTCTGCCCTTTCACACCCTGTCAGGGGAAAACGGTAATAGCACCATATAATTTCTGTTTTGTTCTGTTTGGTTTTGTTCCCTCCTGCAGTTCGTGTCAACACACATTGGCGGTGACGCCCAGGAACCGAGGAAGCGTGGAGAAAACAATCACCCAAAGGCCAGTTGAATTCCAATGAGAAAAGGTCACGGGATGGTTCGCCTCGGCTCGGAGGAGTTGAGGGTACAATTAAAGGCAGCGGAACCTTCCCAAGCTTCCGAATGACACCGAAAGGCTGGGGTACCGGAGGGCAGTGGCCTTGCACCGTGGCTGCCGAGTGCCGGGCCTGATGTCAAATGTGACCTCACGGGGGTCCCACCTCCCCAAAGGCTGGCACCAGAAAGCTCAAGAGACAGGGTCATGTCCGAACCACAGCCACCCCGAACACGACTTCCCCTTTAATTCCATTTTTGATGAAAAAACAAAAACAAACAAATTAGGATCTTTCTTTTTTTCCTTTGCTCTGACCCAAAGCCATTCAATACTGCGGTGATCTAAAAAATCGTCGGAAGCCCAGAGAAGCCTCATGTCGGACCACTGTCCCACGGAAAGGACGGGGACCCGTCACAGACACTCGAAAGGAGAAACAAGAGCAAAGGAGAACCCCACCAGAGTCGTGCAGCCACGGAGCCACAAAACCAAGGAGCTGCAAATCCATGGGGGCCACAGATCAGGAAGCCACAAAACCACAGAACCACAATGCCATGAGCCACAAAGCTATGGAGTCACAAATCCACGTAGCCACAATGCCACGAAGCCACAGAGCCAGTCACAATGCTGGGGGGAGCCACAAAAATCATGAAGCCACAAAGCCACACAGCCACAAATCCACGGAGCCTGCAGCCACGGAGCCATGAAGTCACAGGGCCACAATGCCAGGGAACGAAGCCACGAAGCCACAAAACTAAGGAGCCGCAAATCCATGGGGCCACAAATCAGGAAGCCACAAAGCCACAGAACCACAATGCCATGAGCCACAAAGCTATGGAGTCACAAATCCACGTAGCCACAATGCCACGAAGCCACAGAGCCAGTCACAATGCTGGGGGGAGCCACAAAAATCATGAAGTCACAAAGCCACACAGCCACAAATCCACGGGGCCTGCAGCCACGGAGCCATGGAGTCACAGGGCCACAATGCCAGGGATCCACACAGCCACGGAGTCACAAAGCCACGAAGCCACAAAACCAAGGAGCCGCAAATCCATGGGGCCACAAATCAGGAATCCACAAAGCCACAGAACCACAATGCCATGAGCCACAAATCCATGGAGTCGCAAATTCATGTAGTCACAATGCCACAAGCCACAAAGCTATGGAGTCGCAAATCCACAGAGCCACAGAGCCAGTCACAATGCTGGGGGGGCCACAAAATCATGAAGCCACAAAGCCACAGAGCCACAAATCCACGGAGCCTGCAGCCACAGAGCCGTGGAGTCACAGGCCACAATGCCAGGGATCCACACAGTCACGGAGTCACAAAGCCATGGGGTCACTGAGCCACAAAGCCACGGAGCCAGGGAGCCATGGAGCCGCAAACCCATGGGACCACGTTCCTGCTGCTCCCTCTTAAACAGCCAGGCTAGCACCCTGGGGAGACACAGGTGGGGTGGTCTTGGTCACTTCTTCTGCTCCAGGAACCCAGTGGGTGAAGCAAATGCCGAGGAAGACGGACATCATGGAAGTTTTGGTCGCTGTTGTTTGGGGGCCACAGCTGGCAATGCTCCGGGCTTCCTCCTGGCTCTGTGCTCAGGGGTCTCTCCTGGTGGGGCTCAGGGGACCATCCAGGGTGCCGGGAGTGGAACCCGGGTTCAGCCACGTGCAAGATTCCTTGCTCGGTGCTCAGGATCAGCCCCGGCGGCGCTCGGTGGATCCCCTGAGCGGAACCAGGGGTGTTGGCTGCAGAGAAGGCAACGGAGTGTGTGGTTCCAGCCATGCAAAGGTCTCAGACGGGTCACACCTTCCGGCCACGCAGGGCAAGGCGACAGAATGCTCTGCCCTGGGCCACGGCGGCCTCCCAGGCACCAGACTCTCCACCTGCCCTCAGCACCCCTGCACGGCCTCACACTCTGCTCCCCTCCGGCCCCTGCTCCTCCCGCCATGGGCACCGACCGGCACCTCCCAGCAGCTCCAGGCACCCTCGGCTGAGTCCAGGGGCCGGGCCCCTCTGCCCCCCGCTGCCTACTTGGGGGCTTTATAAGAAGGGGCCGACGGGTTAAGCGCCACAAGCCCCAGCTCGGCGTGAAGCGCTCACACAGGAGGCATCTTGCAAGGGTTCACTCACGCACCGAAACACACGCATAGAAGGGACTCAGCACCGAGGGTGCTCATACAAGGAACTCAGCGCTGAGGGTGCTCAAAAAAGGGACTCAGGGCTGAGGGTCCTCATACAAGGGACTCAGCGCTGAGGGTGCTCCTACAAGGGACTCAGCAAAAAGGGTGCTCATAGAAAGGACTCAGTGTTGAGGGTGCTCGTACAGGGACTCAGCACTGAGGGTGCTCATACAAGGGACTCAGAGCTGAGGGTGCTCATAGAGGGACTCAGCACTGAGGGTGCTCACACTGGGACTCAGCACTGAGGGTGCTTCTACAAGGGACTCAGCACTGTCAGTGCTCACACAAGAGACTTAGCACTGAAGGTGCTCATACAAGAGACTCATCACTGAGGGTGCTCCTAAAAGGGACTCAGTGTTTTGGGTGCTTATATAGAGCTTCAGTACTGGGGGGTGCTTCTACAAGGGACTCAGCGCTGTGGGTGCTCACACAAGGGATTAGCACGGAGGGTACTCGTAGATGGGACTCAGCACTGAGGGTTCTCACACAAGGGACTCAGCGCTGAGGGTGCTCCTACAAGGGGCCAGCGCTGAGGGTGCTTGTACAAGGGACTCAGTGCTCAGGGTGCTTCTACAAGGGACTCAGTGTTTAGGGTGCTTATACAGGCTTTCAGTGCTGGGGGTGGTCCTACAAGGGACTCAGCGCCGAGGGTGCTCACACAAGGAACTCAGCGCTGAGGGTACTCCTACAAGGGACTCAGCGCTGTGCCCTCCAGGGAAGAACGTGGCCCACGAGGTGCTTCTGGGAGCGTGGCAGGGTTGCACACGGCAGGGAGGGATGGTGGCTTAATCCCTCGCAGCCCCGCTCCCGGCCACGCTCACGCCCGTGTGGTCGGGCGCGAAGTCGGCCGGACACTCGTGACAGATTCCTTTGGGCGGTGCTCATGCCCACGGCCACGCCACGTGGATTCTGAGCGGCCACCGCGACCACACGATCGAGTTCTTGGGCATTCAGTGCGCGTCACGGGTCGGTGACGCCTGTGAGGTCTCTGCCTCCCTCGCCCCTTACTGGCGCCTGTACAGGCAAAACAGGGTGCCCGAGAGGCCACGCAGACGTCCCCACGACAAGCCACGCACACAAGAGACGGTTTCAGTGCCCAGGAACGTTTTTATTTTCATCTCACGGGAATGAGAGTGCAAGGCGTTCAGTGGGATCTGGTGGCGGCGTCCACGGCTCTGACGGCGTGTTGCGGGCTGCTGTCGTCGGCCCTCGGGGTCACCCGTGGCTGGGGGGGGGTGAGGGTGTCTCATAGCATCTCCAGCTATGCCACTGTGTGGGCAGCTGCCTCTCACCTGTGCCAGGATGCCCGGGTCGGTCCCCCAGAATCTTGGTTCGGCGTATAACACCTCCCGAACACCGGGGAGGGAGAAACACGTCACGTCTCGTTCCATCAGACCAGCGGCCGTTCCCAACCCCGGCTAAGGTCTGTGCTTACGCACTGGGAAAAAAAAAATTCCCCAAAGTCCGCTGGCAAGAACCAGCTAGAACTAGCCAGAGCCGTGCCAAGGCTCGGACCCAGATCCAACAACTTTTTTTTTTTCCTTGTAAACAAAACCAACAAAAATCCCAACTAGCCAGAGCTGTGCCAAGGCTCGGACCCACATCCAACAACTTTTTTTTTTCCTTGTAAACAAAACCAACAAAAATCCCAACTAGCCAGAGCCGTGCCAAGGCTCGGACCCACGTCCGACAACTTTTTTCTTGTAAACAAAACCAACAAAACTCCCAACCTTCTGAAAGGTAAGTCAGGCTTTCTCCCCAAAGATTATTATTATTTATTTATACTTTAAATACATTCAAGGGAATTCCAGACCCATTCAGGGACCCGGAAATCATCCCACTGGCCAGACTCAGTCGCCTCTTCCAGCATCCGGAAATGCAGCAGCCGAACGTGTTACTCAGATCCACCCCCCCCCCCCCCCCCCGCCCCCGAGGTATAAGTTGGCTTTATTCTTCACGTGCTGCGGTTTAAGACAAAGCTTTGGGAGCAAGGGTCGGCTCAGCCTGCCACTCCAGACACCTCCCCAACCGCCCTGTCCTTCCGTGTGGTGGGTCGGCCAAGACCAGTGCTCAGGTCCAGGCGAGGACAGCGCTCGGGTCCACGGGAGGACAGCACTCAGGTCCACGGGAGAAGCATGTTCCAGAAGAAGACTAGCAATGCTCCCAGCTGCTCCCGGGGGAGTCAGCTCCGTTGCTATTCCTATTAGCGGTGGTTTCTGTGGCTTGGGGGTACCCGGGCTTCCTCCTGGCTGGGGAGGAGCTCAGGGCTCACTCCCGATGGGCTCGGAGGACCCCCGTGGCATGCCAGGGATCAGACCCACGTGGGCTGTGCAAGGCGAAACGCCCTCCCGGCCCTGTGGGCGCTAATTCCCTTTAAAGGGTGCAAGCAAGCTAGAAACAGTGCAGGCTGGATGGCTCAGAGCGGGGGGTCTGGAGGGGCGCCCCAGAAAAGAATGAGGGTCTGCCACCCGGGCAGGGGGCCAGGCGCCAATCCGCTAGGACACCGGGGAAAGACTAAAGGCACATGCCGGAAGGGCAGATGCGCACTCACAGTGTGGAGCAGATGAGGAGAAGGGGGTGGGCACAGGCTAAGTCTACCCGGGACCCCCGAGAGACGCCGGGAGGCCAGGAAACGTCAGCAGGAGGGACAGATGTGGTCAGCACAGACACGATGTGGTCTGCAGAGACGAGACGTGGTCTGCAGAGGCAGGAAGTGGTCCGCAGAGACAGCATGTGCTCCGTGGAGGGACAGATGTGGTCCACAGACACAGGGAGTGGTCTGCAGACACAGGAAGTGGTCTGGAGGGAGGGGATATGGTATGGAGACAGGAAGTGGTCTGCAGACAGGAAGTGGTCTGCAGAGACAGGAAATGGTCTGTAGGCAGGACATTGGGGGTCTACAGAGACAGGAAGTGTTTTGTAGGAGGGATGAACACAGGACGTGGACTGCAGAGATGGGAAGGGGTCTGCAGAGACAGGAAATGCTGCA
The DNA here is from genome assembly GCF_029834395.1 of Sorex fumeus. NCBI lineage: Eukaryota > Metazoa > Chordata > Mammalia > Eulipotyphla > Soricidae > Sorex > Sorex fumeus. Next base: position 161,855 of record NW_026606332.1, read on the forward strand.
TAGCAGAGACGGACATGGTCTACAGAGACAGGAAGTGGCCTGCATTGAAAGGAAGCGGTCTGGGGCGGGAGCGATAGCACAGTGGATAGGGGGTTTGCCTTGCACACGGCTGACCCGGGTTCGATCCCCGGCATTCCATATGGTCTCCCAAGCACCACCAGGAGTAATTCCTGAGTGCAAAGCCAGGAGGAACCCTTGAGCACTGCCGGGTGTGACCCAAAAAGCAAAAAAAAATAAATAAATAAAATAAGGAAGTGGTCTGCAGAGACAGGAAATGGCCTGTAGGCAGGACATAGGTGGTCTGCAGACAGGAAATGCTTCGTAGGAGGGATGGACAGGGTCTGCAGAGACAGGAAGTGGTCTTCATTGACAGAAAGTAGTCTGCACAGACAGGAAATGCTTTGTGGGAGGGATGGACATGGTCTACAGAGACAGGAAGTGGTCTGCAGAGACAGGAAGTGGTCTGCAGAGATAGGAAGTGGTCTGCGGACAGGAAGTGGTCAGTAGGAGGGACATAGGTGGTCTGCACAGACAGGAAATGCTTTGTGGGAGGGATGGACATGGTCTACAGAGACAGGAAGTGGTCTGCAGAGACAGGAAGTGGTCCGTAGATGGACATAGGTACTCTGCAGAGATAGGAAATGCCCCGTAGGAGGGATAAACATGGTCTGCAGAGACAGGAAGTGGTCTGCAGAGATGGAGAGTGGTCTGGAGGAAAGGGTGTGTCTGCAGAGCCGGGCAGAGCCCCCTGCACACTGGTGCACTCTCGTCTCTGCGTGGACCGGCCCGCAGTGATGGGACCATCCTGGCGTGGCCTAGCGGCATGGTGCATTCCACAGGAGCAGAGATCACGGTGTGCGGCTCCGGCCGCTGGGTTGGCCTGCCTGCCGTGGGCTGGGGCACTCGCTGCCACGGTCTCCTCTGCCCGTCCACAACCCAACATGGGGGACCAGACGTGGCCAGTTCTTCCCGTCACCGTGGCAGGAGTGTCCGCAAGGCATGCCCGCTGGGGAGGGCAGCACAGCAGGGCCGTGGGCTCCCTCCCTGTGTGTGTACATCCAGGGGCGTGTGGGTCTCACAGCGAGGGTGGGCAGGAGTGAGCAGGGATTCCGTGGCTGGCACTATGCACAGCGGGGTGGGGTGGCAGCGGTGGCGGGCACGTTGGCTGAGGGAGGAGCCTTCAGTGCCGAAGCGCCTGGACCTTTTGCCGGAGCACGGCCGGGGACACAGAGCCCTCCCAGCTCCCGTGGACAGCAGACGTGGCAGCGGGCCACGTGAGCAGGGCACCCTAGTGCACCGGTTGCTCTTTCTGCCTCCCACGAGGATCTTGAACACGGGCTGGATTCATGCCCATCCCCGGGGGGCCCAGCCCGAGTCCCACCCCGTGTCCGGCAGGCGGGGCTCCGTGTGTGGCTAGTGGCCACGGGGCGGTGGCGGTTCCCGGTCACAGTGGCAGGCCTCGCCCCAGCTCGAGCAGCACATCTGCAGCCAGGGCTTCCAGACGAGCTGGCCCAGGGTCATCTGGTCGGGCGCGGGCGGCTGCAGCGTCCGCGCGTGGCGCTCCGCGGCCTGGCGCATGGCGGCCAGCACCTGCCCGTACTGTGGCTCCGTGGCCGGCGTCAGCGGCGTCCGCTCCCGGGGGTCCCTGGAGAGGTCGAAGAGCAGCGGCGGGTGGTGATGGGTGACGAAGTGGCCGTGGCAGAAGCAGATGTGCGTGGGGAAGCAGCCGTTGGCGCCCTCGGGGGAGAACTTGGGGGTGAAGAACTGAGCCTTCCACACCGACGAGCCTGCAGGGCGAGCGTCAACAGGGTCACAGCGGGCCCAGAGCACGCCCAGTGCCCGCTGCCAGCCGGGACTGGGGGGCACTGTTCCCTCTCACTCCACCCGGGCGTAGCGAGCAGGCGGTCACACTCCCAAAGGACTGGACTGCCTCGGTGGCTCCGGGCTTGTTCCTTGGCAACTCAGCTGCCCGGGCCAACCGTGCCCACCCCGTGGTCCCCACGACTAGCAATTCCCGACAGAGAGCAGAGTGGCATTGCCAGGGTCTTCTCCAAGGCTGACGGTGCCATCCTGGTAGCCAAGCTCTGCCCTGGCATTCCTGCTGGGCACTCGGCGGACGAAGGACACAGCCCACACCGCTGCCGGCCCCCCGGCCCCACAGAGGCTCAGGGTCCACCCGGCACCCTGTCTGCAAGGCACAGAGGAAGTCACCCGGGCGTGGCTTCGCTGGGACTCGAAGCGGCTGGAACTACAAAATTCGGGGAACGCTAGTCGTGGGGACCACTTGGGTGGGTGCCGGCATCTTGGGGTCGTTGGCCCGGGCAGCTGAGTTGCCCAGGAACAAGCCCGGAGACATCGAGGGGTCCAGTACCCGCTTGCTGTCAACTCTCCCAGACCGCCAGCCTCTCCTGGACCCCCAGCAAGGACCATCCTTTGATCTCCATCCTTTGAGCCTCAGCTGGGCGGGGACCCGAAGCCCCCGCCCACCTGCCCAGCCGCCGCCCTCCGCCGCACTCACTGTTCCGTGGACGCCAGCGCACGGCGTTGAGGTAGAAGTTGCAGTAGTGGAAGAGGAACTCGTGCTCCGAGGACTCCCGCGTGCCCTGCAGTAGTGGCATCAGGTCCCGGCCGTCGATGACCCTGCGGGCAGAGCGAGAGGTCAGCGGCCCCCGCTGGGCAGTGCTGGGTCACCAGGGGTGCCTGTGCTCTGCCCAGGGATGACAAGGCAGCGCAGGTAGGGCGGGCCAGGCCGGGTAGGCTCAGGGCACAGCCAGGAGCTTCTCTCTGACCAGAAGCTCGGGGTCTGTCCAGGAGGCGTGTGGGAGGTCTCTGCACCCCCTGGCAGGGAGCCCGCATGCTAGGTCAGGATCAGAGACCCTGGGGCTGGAGCCATAGCACAGCGGGGAGGGTGTTTGCCTTGCACGCGGCCAACCCGGGTTAGATTCCCAGCATCCCATAGGGTCCCCCGAGCACCGCCAGGAGTCACTGCTGAGCGCAGAGCCAGGAGGGACCCCAGAGCATCGCCGGGTGTGACCCAAAAAGCAAATAATAATCATCATCGTCATCATCATCGTCACTGTCACTGTCCTCCCGTTGTTCATCAATTTGCTCGAGCGGACACCAGGAACGTCTCCACGGTGAGACTCGCTGTGACTGTGTTTGGCATCTCGGAGACGCCACGGGGAGCTTGCCAGGCTCTGCCATGTGGGCGGGATCCTCTTGGGAGCTTGCCAGGCTCTCCGAGAGGGACGGAGAAATCGAACCCGGGTTGGCCACATGCAAGGCAAACGCCCTCCCCGCTGTGCTCTCACTCTGGCCCCTCCCCAAATAAAATACTGAATATCAAATACCAGGTGGTGGGTGTGTGTGTGTCTTAAGTGTGAAAGACTTTAAATGACTTTTCAATAGATGACATTAAAAATATAGATTTTATATAAAGTATATGCTTATAGATATTTTAATACATTCTTAACGTCTGGGGAATATCTGAGTATTTTTTTCCCATACTGAGTTCTACAATTATTAGGAGTGCTGTAATTTTCTTTAAGGCTGAGTAGGAAACATCATTTCCATGGCCTGTGGGTTGCGGGTGGGGATGAAACCCACAACCATGCTCGACCACGGAACAACATTTTTGACGCCAAAAGCAAAAAAAAATTTAAAAAAAAGAACAAAAATTCTCCAAATCTCATACCCGTCACTATCTGCACATGCCAACGCATGATGCAGGAACACTTGGGGCCGGAACCAAGTGGCCCTTGGCAGGGTGAGACCCACCCTGGAGAAACGCCATGTCCGGGGTCTCTGCTCTGATTCTGCAACCCTGAACCCGACCCTGGCAGGCAGCCTGCTCTGAGGGGTGCAGAGCCCAAGGGCGGGACCTGGCCCGTGCAGCATTTCCTGCGGGGAGCTATTCAGGGTCCTTCAACCCCTCCGTGTAATTATAGCCCCTCGTGACGGCTGCCCCCCACAATCAATCACAATCAATCAAATCAATCACAATCAACCAAATCAACCACAATCAATCACAATAACAATCAAATCAATCACAATCAATCACAATCGCAATCAATCACAATCAATCAAATCAATCACAATCACAATCAATCAAATAATCACAATCAATCACAATCAATCAATCACAATCACAATCAAATCAATTGCAATCAATCAAATCAATCACAATCAATCACAATCACAATCAATCACAATCACAATCAAATCAATCGCAATCAATCAAATCAATCACAATCAATCACAATCACAATCAATCAATCACAATCACAATCAAATCAATCGAAATCAATCACAATCAATCACAATCACAATCTATCACAGTCTATCACAATCACAATCTATCACAATCTATCAAATCAATCACAATCAATCACAATCAATCAAATCAATCACAATCAATCATGATCCAATCAATCAAATCAATCACAATCACAATCAATCATAATCACTATCAATCAAATCAATCATGATCACAGTCAATCAAATCGATCACAATCAATCACGATCACAATCAAATCGATCACAATCAATCACGATCACAATCAATCAAATCGATCACAATCAATCACAATCCAACCAATCAAATCAATCACAATCGATCACGATCACAAATCAAATCAATCACAATCACGATCACAATCAATCACAATCACAATCAATCACAATCACAACCAAATCAATCACAATCAATCACGATCACAATCAACCAAATCAATCACAATCAATCTCACAATCAATCAAATCAATCGCAATCAATCACAATTACAATAATCACAATCACAATCAATTACAATCGATCACAATCACAATCGATCACAATCACAATCGATCATGTGCCCACACAGGCCCAGGGGGCGGAAAATATTCTATTATCGGGAAGTTAAAAATAAGAACGAAGGACAGTCCTGGCTCCTGCCCAAGCCCGCAGGGCGGCCCCGTTAGCCGGGAGCAGCAGAGACGGGGGGCGAGAGAGCAATGGTCCTGTCCGGGGGTGCCCCGTCCTGGCGGGGAACCCCGCGACCCTCCAGCCCATATATGCTGCCTCCCCGGGGAGGTCTCGGGCCTCCGGGCCCCCGCCTCTACGGTGTCACCGCATCTACCCTCGGGACTCCGCCACGTCGACCCGTCGCCATGGTGTCTGTCCTTGCCACCGTCCACCACCAGCAACCGCACCAGCAACACCACGACCATCTCCATCACCTCCCCAAATCTCCATCACCTCCGCCCACCGCCAGGAGCCATTCCTGAGCGCAGAGCCAGGAGGAATCCCCCCAGAGCATCGCCGGATGAGACCCGAACACACACACACACACACACACACACACACACGAAAACAAAACCGCAGAATCAATTCAGATCAGGTTTTGGCGATGGAACCGGGTCAGGGGTTTGCCTTGGCTTTCGTTTTGTTGTTTGGGGGTGGGCAGACCCCCGGCCGCGCTGGGGGCTTATTCCCAAGTCTGCGCTCAGGGATCGCTCCTGGGGTGCAGGGGATGGCACCGAGGCCGGCCGTGGTGTGACGAAAGGACCCCCACCCCGATCCGAGCTGCCTATCTCCCCAGCTCCCACAAGGGTTTCCCTTGAAAAACGCGGATTCTGCCCAGAAAATAACTTCCCTCTCCCCCCCCACTTCGAAAAAAAAAAGTACTGAAAATTTTAATTCTTTTTTTAAAACCCGAGGGAAGGAACCAACAGCGGCTCTGAGAACCCCCTTCTTTGCTCCCCACAGAAAGATCTCTTGTCTTTCCCGTGTCCCACGTCGGCCGTGAAAAACGGACGGTCTTTATTTATTTATTTTTTTGTTTTTTGCTTTTTTGGGTCCGGCACCTATGGGATGCCGGGGAATCGAACCCGGGTTGGCCGTGTGCCAGGCCAACACCCTCCCCACTGTGCTATCACTCCAGCCCTCCCCTTCCTTCCCTCCCTTCCTTCCTTCCTTCCTTCCTTCCTTCCTTCCTTCCTTCCTTCCCCGTCCTTCCTTCCTTTTTCCCTCCCTCCCTTCCTTCCCTCCTCTCCCTCCTTCCTTCCTTCCCTCCTTCCTTCCTTCTCGCCTTCCTACCTTCCTTGCTTGCTTTCTTCCTTTCTTCTCTCCTTCGTTCCTTCCTCACTCTTCTTCCTTCCTTCCTTCCTTCCTTCCTTCCTTGCTTCCTTTCTTCCTCCCTTTTTCCCTCTGTTCCTTCCTTTTCTCCTTCCCCTTCCTTCCTCCCTCCCTCCCTCCCTCCCTTTCTTCCTTCCTTCCTTCCTTCCTTCCTTCCTTCCTTCCTTCCTTCCCTCCTCTTCCTTCCTTCCTTCCTTCCTTCCTTCCTTCCTTCCCTCCCTCCTCTTCCTTCCTTCCTTCCTTCCTTCCCTCCCTCCTCTTCCTTCCTTCCTTCCTCCCTCCATCCCTCCCTCCCTCCCTCCCTCCCTCCCTTCCTTCCTTCCTTCCTTCCTTCCTTCCTTGTCCTTCCTTCCTTTTTCCCTCCCTCCCTTCCTTCCCTCCTCCTTCCCTTCCTTCCCTCCTCTCCCTCCTTCCTTCCTTCCCTCCTTCTTTCCTTCTCTCCTTCCTACCTTCCTTGCTTGCTATCTTCCTTTCTTCTCTCCTTCGTTCCTTCCTCACTTCTCTTCTTCCTTCCTTCCTTCCTTGCTTCCTTTCTTCCTCCCTTTTTCCCTCTGTTCCTTCCTTCCTTTTCTCCTTCCCCTTCCTCCCTCCCTCCCTTCCTTCCTTCCCTCCCTCCTCTTCCTTCCTTCCTTCCTTCCTTCCTTCCTTCCTTCCTTCCTTCCCTCCCTCCTTCCTCTTCCTTCCTTCCTTCCTTCCTTCCTTCCTTCCTTCCTTCCTTCCTTTCCTTCCTTCCTTCCTTCCTTCCTTCCTTCCTTCCTTCCTTCCCCTTCCTTCCTTCCTTCCTTCCTTCCTTCCTTCCTTCCTTCCTTCCTTCCTTCCTTCCTTCCCCTTCCTTCCTCCCTCCCTCCCTCCCTCCCTCCCTCCCTCCCTCCTTCCTTCCTTCCTTCCTTCCTTCCCCTTCCTTCATCCCTCCCTCCCTCCCTCCCTCCCTCCCTCCCTCCTTCCTTCCTTCCTTCCTTCCTCTCTCTTTTGGTTTTTGGGTCCCACCTGGCAATGCTCAGGGGTCCCTCCTGGCTCTGCACTCAGGAATGACTCCTGGACGTGCTCAGGGGACCCTAGGGGATGCTGGGGATCGAACCCGGGTCGGCCACGTGCCAGGCCAACGCCCGGCTTCGAGAACACCAGGACCTTCGCTTGCGAAGACACACGCGCGTTCTGGGCAGACTCACGGGTCAGCCTGTGCTGCACGCAGGGAGACTTGGCAACCCAGCACCCTGCTTCCCCGGGGACCACACGCACCATCCCTGGACACGCGTCCCATTTCCCTCATGATGTGTCTCCATTCTGAGCACTTTGCCAGGAGCCCAGAGGGGCGGAATGTCCCCTGGGCACGTGGGAAAGTGGGAGGGAACAGGTGGGCGCTGGGCTGGCCAGAGGGCACCGCCGGCAGCCGGAGGACGAGCGTGTCCTGCCGGTGGGGGCGGGGTACAGGGCAGCTAACGGGAACCGCGGGTTGACAGAGGGAGGCGCGCTCGGTACCTGTCTCCCGGCAGCGGGGCCCCGGCCAGCCCGGCCAGCGTGGGGAAGATGTCCATGTTGCTGGTGGGCTCGTCCACTTCCACCCCGGCGGGCAGCACCCCGGGCCAGCGCAGGATGCCGGGCACACGGATGCCGCCTTCCCAGTTGTTCCCTTTGCCCCCTGCAGGCGAGACGCGGGAGGGTCTGTCCCTGGCCAGCAGCACAGGGCAGCTGGGAAGGACAGGGCAGGGCACAGGGGCCAGGGCTGGCCGCCCAGGGACACCCTGAGGGGGCGGACAGTCTGGGTGCTGGGTGGACAGTCTGGATTCTGGTGGACAGTCTGGGTGCTGGGTGGACATTCTGGGTGCTGGGTGCACAGTCTGGGTGCTGGTGGACAGTCTGGGTGGACAGTCTGGGTGCTGGGTGGACAGTCTAGGTGCTGGGTGCACAGTCTGGGTGCTGGGTGGACAGACTGGTTGCTGGTGGACAGTCTGGGTGGACAGTCTGGGTGCTGGGTGGACAGTAGGTGCTGGTGAACACTCTGGGTGCTGGTGCACAGTCTGGGTACTGGGTAAACAGTCTGGATTTTGGTGGACAGTCTGCTGGGTGGACATTCTGGGTGCTGGGTGGACAGTCTGGGTGCTGAGTGCACAGTCTGTGTGCTGGTGGACAGACTGGTTGCTGGTGGACAGTCTGAGTGCTGGTGCACAGTATGGGTGCTGGTGAACACTCTGGGTGCTGGTGGACAGTCTGGGTGCTGGGTGGACAGCTGGATTTTGGTGGACATTCTGGGTGCTGGGTGGACAGTCTTGGTGCTGGGTGCACAGTCTGGGTGCTAGGTGAACAGTATGGATTCTGGTGGACAGTCTGGGTACTTGGTGGACGTCTGGGTGCACAGTCTGGGTGCTGGTGCACAATCTGGGTGCTGGTGGACAGTCTGGGTGCTGGGTGAACAGTCTGGGTGCTGGTGGATAGTCTGGGTGCTGGTGGACAGTCTGGGTTCTGGGTGCACAGTCTGGATTCTGGTGGACAGTCTGGGTGCTGGTGGACAGTCTGGGTTGTGGGTGAACAGTCTGGGTGCTAGGTATACAGTCTGGGTGCTGGGTGCAAAGTCTGGGTGCTGAATGGACAGTCTGGGTGGACAGTCTGGGTGCTGGGTAGACAGTGGGTGATGGGGGTGCACAGTCTGGGTGCTGATGGACAGTCTGGATGCTGGGTGCACAGTCTGGGTGCTTTTGGACAGTCTGGGTGCTAGCGCACAGTCTGGATGCTGGGAACACAGTCTGGGTGGACAATCTGCATGCTGATGGACAGCCTGGGTGCTGGGTGCACAGTCTGGGTGCTGGTACACAGCATGTGACAAATCGCAAGAGGCCGAGGTAGGGGAAATCCCAAGAAATCAGGTTGCCCCGGAGCCATGGGGGAGGCGGGGGGGACCCCAGCCAGCAGCCCCCAGCCTGCCGGGACGGTGCGCTAACCACTGAGCCCTCCCTGGCCCGCAGCACCCTGCAAATAGCCAGGCACCCAGTGGGGTCTGGGGGCTCGAACCTGCGCCAACCGCCCGCACAGGGGGTCTCACCTCTGTAGATGCCGTTGCTGCCGCCATGAACTTCACCCTTGAGGCTCACCTCCTCCACGTGCGCCCCCTGGTCCGACGTGAAGTAGACGAGGGTGTTGTTGGCCAGGCCCAGCTCGTCCAGCGTGTCCAGGATCTGCCCTGCAGGGGACACGGGGACTCGGCGTCAGCAGGGGGTGCTCACTGGGCGGCCCCGGAGGGGGGGGGGGCGCGGACCCCCCAGACGCCCCCCGACAGTGACGCCATCGGGACGACCTCCTCACGGCAGATGCAGGGAGCAGAAAGACTCAGGCAGGGAACAAGCACCCTGATTCTGGGGAAAAAAACCCGTGGTTCTAGAGAGATCCTGTGTCTGACCCACAGGAGCTGGCGCGGACACCTAGAACATTCTAGAGCAATCCGCTGCAAGAGTCCCTGCAGGATGCTAAGCCGTGAAGCTCAAAAGTTCTCGGAGGGTTCTAGAGCAATGAGACCTCCCCCTCCCCTGAGGTCTCAGGGCATCCTAGAGCAATCGGGCTCCAGAATTCTTGGAGTGTTCTAGAACAACCAGGCTCCAGATTTCTTGGAGTGTTCTAGAACAACCAGGCTCCAGAATGCTCTGGGTATTCTTCAGCAATGAGACGGGCGTTCTCATGATATTCCACAGCCAGCAGAGTCCAGAGTTCACCGTGTTCTAGGACAATTCCCCTTGAGTCCTTGCGGTATTCTAGAGCAGAATTTCAGCGTTTTCACATGTTCTAGAGCAATCAACCGCCAGAGTTCTCACAGGGTCCCAGAGCAATCAGAGCTCAGAGTCGTCACAATACTCTAGAGCAACTGGAATCCAGGGGTATCATAGTGTTCTACAGCCATGACCCTCTAAAGTCTTTGCAGTATTCTAGAACAATCAGAGCCCAGAGTCCCCACCATATTCTAGAGCAGTCAAACCATCAGAGCGTTCTAGACTGGTTCAGAGTTTTCAAATGTTCGAGAGCAATCAACCTGCAGGCTTTTCCCAGGGTTGTAGAGCCATCAACCTTCAGAATCTTCACACTGTTCTAGAGCAACCGGAATCCAGAGTTCTCACAGTATTCTAGATCACCAAACCTCCAAAGTCCTCACGTTATTCTAGGTCAATCAGAGCCTTGAAGTATACTAGAGCAGACTCCAGAGTCCTTGCAGTGTTCTAGAGCAGAGTCTAGCGTTGCCATGTATTCTAGAGCAATCAACCGCCATCCAGAGTTCTCACAGTATTCTAGAGAAGACATGGGTCTGCACGGTATTCTAGAGCAGAGTCCAGAGCACCCACCATGGTCTAGAGCAGAGTCCAGAGGTTTCACAGGTTCTAGAGCAATCAACCTCCAGAGTTCTCACAGGGTTCCAGAGCAATCAGAGCTCAGAGTCCTCACAATACTCTAGAGCAACTGGAATCCAGGGGTACCATAGTGTTCTACAGCCATGACCCTCCAAAGTCTTTGCAGTATTCTAGAACAATCAGAGCCCAGAGTCCCCACCGTATTCTAGAGCAGTCAAACCCTCAGAGCGTTCTAGACTGGTTCAGAGTTTTCAAATGTTCGAGAGCAATCAACCTGCAGGCTTCTCCCAGGGTTCTAGAGCAATCAACCTTCAGAATCGTCACATTGTTCTAGAGCAACCGGAATCCAGAGTTCTCACAGTATTCTGGATCACCAAACCTCCAAGGTCCTCACATTATTCTAGATCAATCAGAGCCTTGGAAGATACTAGAGCAGACTCCAGAGTCCTTGCAGTATTCTGGAGCAGAGTCTAGCGTTTTTATGTGTTCTGAAGCAATCAACCTCCATCCAGAGTTCTCAGGGTATTCTAGATCACCAAACCTCCAAAGTCCTCACATTGTTCTAGATCAGAACCTTGGAGTATTCTAGCGCTGACTCCAGAGTCCTTGCAGTGTTCTAGAGCAGAGCCTAGCGTTTTCATGTGTTCCAGAGCAATCAATCTCCATCCAGAGTTCTCACAGTATTCTGGATCACCAAACCTCCAAAGTTCTCGCATTATTCTAGATCAATCAGAGCCTTGGAGTATACAAGAGCAGACTCCAGAGTCCTTGCAGTGTTCTAGAGCAGAGCCTAGCATTTTCATGTGTTCCAGAGCAATCAGCCTCCATCCAGAGTTCTCACAGTATTCTGGATCACCAAACCTCCAAAGTCCTTGCATTGTTCTAGATCAGAGCCTTGGAGTATTCTAGAGCTGACTCCAGAGTCCTTGCAGTGTTCTAGAGCAGAGCCTAGCGTTTTCATGTGTTCCAGAGCAATCAACCTCCATCCAGAGTTCTCACAGTATTCTAGAGCAGACATGGGTCTGCACAGTATTCTAGAGCAGAGTCCAGAGCTCCCACCATGGTCTAGAGCAGAGCCCAGGGGTTTCACGGGTTCTAGAGCAATCAACCTCCAGATTCCTCACAGTACTCTAGAGCAACTGGAATCCAGAGGCATCGCCACATTGTAGAGCAAAAAAAAATCTCCAGAGTTCTTGCTGTGTTCTAGAGCATGGAACCTGCAGAGTTCTCACACTATTCTAGAACAATCTGAGCTCTCCCTTTATTCTAGGCAACCGCACTGGACTTGTACCGTATTCTAGAAAAACGAGCCTCTGTGACGGCAAAGTACCGGCAAGCAGGAGGCTGAGACAGCTCAGAGTACTCGAGAAACCGCAGGACCAGCGACCTCCAAGTCTTCTCGTCCCCTCGGGACAAGTGACCTTCAAGTAGTCTAGAAGATTCCGAGGCGGCCACCTCACCGTTTTCTGGGAAAGTGGCACCCACAGACCACAGGGGCTCTCAAGAAAATGATTTCCAGAGATCGGCATGGATTTGAGACCATTTAGATTTTTTTTTTTTAAAAGAAAATTGTACAAGAATCTGAGCGAGCAACCCCTAGTCCTCCCTGGTCACAGTTCCAGACCCTTGCTGCCCCTTCCTCCTGCCCACACCCGGGGCCACGAGGAAGCCACTGACGGTGGCCGTGTGCTCGGAGTCAGGGCGTGGCGGAGAATCCCGGCCACGGCTGATGGGCCAAGCCTGCAGGAGGCGCCTGTGCTGAACACAGCAGCCAGGGTTGCCCGCCCCACTCGGCCCTGTGCCCTGCACACCGGCTTCTGCGCCCAGACCTCCTGCCTGGCTGCAGTGAGTTGGACTCTGTCCCTGGTGCTCTGCTCTCTGCGAGGAGCCCGGTTCCACGCCCCACGCCGGCAGTGACTGATCTGCAATCAACACTAAAGTGTTGTCTGTCTCTCTGTCTCTGTCTCTATCTGCCTCGCTCTGTCTTTGTCTGTCTCTGTCTGTGACTCTCTCTGTCTCTTTCTCTGTCTTTGTCTCTGTCTCTCTCTCTGTCTGTCTCTGTCTATCTCTCTGTATCTCTCTGACTTTCTCTGTCTCTGTCTCACTGTCTGTCCATGTCTATATCTCCGTGTCTGCGTCTCTTTCTGTCTGTCTCTGTGTTTGTTTCTCCGTCTCTCTCTGTGTCTCTCTCTGTATCTGTCTCTGTGTTTGTCTGTCTCTCTGGTTCTCTCTCTCTGTCTGTCTCTGTCTCTGATGGTCTCTCTGTCTGTCCATGCCTATATCTCTCTTTCTGTCTGTCTCTCTGTTTCTCTGTCTCTCTGTGTCTCTCTCTGTACCTGTCTCCATCTGCCTGTCTCTATTTGTCTATCTCTGTCTGTGTCTGTGTCTCTATGTCTCTGTCTGCCTCTTTCTCTGTATCTGTCTGTCTGTGTCTGTGTGCCTGTCTCTGTCTCTCTATGTCTCTGCATCTGTCTCTGACTTTCTGTCTCTCTGCCTGTCCATGTCTATATCTCTGTGTCAGTGTCTCTTTCCGTCTGTCTCTCTCCGTGTTTGTCTCTCTGTCTCTGTGTGTCTCTCTCTGTATCTGTCTCTGTCTGCCTGTCTCTGTCTGTCTTTCTCTGTCTCCCTGTCTCTCTCTCTGTCTCTATCTGGCTCTCTCTGTCTTTGTCCGTCTCTGTCTGTGACTCTCTCTGTCTCTCTCTCTCTCTCTCTCTGTATCTGTCTTTGTCTCTGTCTCTCTCTGTCTCTATCTCTCTGTATCTGTCTCTGACTGTCTCTGTCTCTCTCTGTCTGTCCGTGTCTATGTCTCTGTGTCTGTGTCTCTTTCTGTCTGTCTCTCTCCGTGTTTGTCTCTCTGTCTCTGTGTGTCTCTCTCTGTCTCTGTCCGCCTGTCTCTATCTGTCTTTGTCTGTCTCTCTGTCTCTGTCTCTCTCTGTCTCTGTCTCTCTCTCTCTCTCACACAAATACACACACACACACTCAACACTCGGCAACAGGCCAGCACAGCTTAGGGGCTCCGAAGGGCAAGGGTCAGCTGTGTGTGGGGGGGGTGCGGAGTCGGGCAGAGCCCGCAGGCGCCAGGGACCCGGGGAGGTGCCCGCTCGCTCCCGCCGGGAGGCCCTCAGTGCTCACAGCTGGGACACGCTGGAAACGTCCACTGCTGCCCAGGGGCACTGCCCAGGCTGCCCGCGGCACGTGTGGAGGGAGAGGGAGGGACGACGGAGGGAGGAAAGGGAGGAAGGAAGGAAGGAAGGGAGGGAGGAAGGAGGGAAAGAGGGATGAAGGGACCTTGAGCACTGAGTCAGGAGTTCGCTTTCCATGACCCTGAGCACTAAGCCAGGAGTCGCCATCTTTGACCTTAAGCACTGAGCCAGGAGTCACCTGCCGGGACCCTGAGCACTAAGCCAGGATTTGCCATCTGTGACCTTGAGCACTGAGCCAAGAGTCGCCTCCTATAACTTGGAGCACTGAGCCAGGAGTTGCCTGCCATGACCTGGAGCACTGAGCCAGGAGTGGCCTGCTGTGACCCTGAGCACTGGCCTTGAGCATTGAGCCAGGAGTTCGCTTTCGTGACCCTGAGTACTAAACCAGGAGTCGCCTGCTATGACCTTGTGCACTGAGCCAGGCAGTCACCTGCAGTGACTTTGAGCACTGAGTCAGGAGTTCGCTTTCCATGACCCTGAACACATAGCCAGGAGCCACCTGCTATGCCCTTGAGCACTGAGCCAGGAGTCGCCTGCTATAACTTTGAGCACTGAACCAGGAGTTCACTTTCCGTGACCCTGAGCACTGAGCCAGGAGTTGCCTCTGTGACTTTGAGCACTGAGTCAGGACTTGCCTTCCGTGACCTGGAGCACTAAGCCAGGAGTCACCTGCCGTGACCCTGAGTACTGAGCCAAGAGTTGCCTGCTGTGACCCTGAGCACTGAGCCAGGAGTCACCTGCCATGATCTTAAGGACTGAGCCAGAAGTCACCTGCCATGACCCTGAGCACTAACCCAGGAGTCGCCTGCTATAACTTTGAGCACTGAGCCAGGAGTTCACTTTCCATGACGTTGAGCACTGAGCCAGGAGTTCATTTTCGTGACCCTGAGCACTGAGCCAGGAGTCGCCTGCCGTGACCTTGAACCTGAGCCAAGAGTCGCCTGCTGTGACCTTGAGCACTGAGTCAGGAGTTTGCTTTCCATGACCCTGAGCACTGAGTCAGGAGTTTCCTCCTGCAACCCTGAGCACTAACCCAGGAGTCACCTGCTATAACTTTGAGCACTGAGCCAGGAGTTCGCCTTCCATGACCCTGAGCACTGATCCAGGAGTCACTTGCCATGACCTTGAGCACTGAGCCAGGAGTTCATTTTCGTGACTCTGAACACTGAGCCAGGAGTCGCCTGCTGTCAACTTGAGCACTGAGTCAGGAGTCACCTGCCGTGACCCCGAGCACTAAGCCAGGAGTCCCCTGCTATAACTTTGAGCACTGAGTTGGGACTTGCCTTCCATGACTGTGAGCACTGAGAAGGAGTCGCCTGTTGTGACCCTGAGCACTGAGCCAGGAGTCGCCTGCTAGGACCTTGTGCACTGAGCCAGGAGTTTGCCTTCTGTGACATTGAGCACTGAGGCATGAGTCGTCTGCTATGATCCTGAGCACTGAGGCAGGAGTCATCTGCCGTGATCTTGAGCACTAAGCCAGGCGTTTCCTGCTGTGACCTTGAGCACTGAGTCAGGAGTTCACTTTCTGTGACCCTGAGCACTGAGCCAGGAGTCGCCATCTGTGATCCTGAGCACCACTAATCCAGGAGTTGCCAACTGTGACCTTGAGCACTGACTCAGGAGTTGCCTTCCGTGACCTCGAGCACTGATCCAGGAGTCGCCTGCTGTGACCTTGAGCACTGAGTTAGGAGTTCGCTTTCCGTGACCCTGAACACACAGCCAGGAGTCACCTGCTATGCCCTGAGCACTGAGCCAGGAGTTGCCTGCTATGACTTTGAGCACTGAGCCAGGAGTCACCTGCCGTGACCTTGAGCACGGAGTCAGGAGTTCACTTTCCGTGACCCTGAGCACTGAGCCAGGAGTCTCCTGCTGTGACCTTGAGCACTGTCCCTCTCTCCTTCCCGCCACCCTCCCGCTGCGCCCCCTCGCCCTCTCTCCCCCCTGCCCTGCATCCTCCACGCCATCTCCCGCCCCCCAGGAAGGACCCACCCACTGAAACATACACACACACACAACACACACACAACACACACAGACACACACACTAACATATATGCACACAAATACACAGACACACACATCACTACACAGAGACACAAATACAGACACAGAGACACACAAAGACACACACTAACACATGTACACACACATCTTCACACAGCACATGCATGTTCATGCATGCACACTTACACATTCACAGCACATCCGTATTCACACACGTGCATACACTCACCCACGCACATTCACACGCCACACACATACACACAGACACACAAAAATATACACAGACACAAATACACACAAATACACAGACACACACCCAGCCCATCCACTAATACATACACAGACACACACAGATACAGACACACTGACACACAGACACACAGACTCACAGGCACATGCCATCTCTCTCACACAGATACACACAAATACACAGACACACACAGACACACACACATCACTACACAGAGACAAATACACACAGACACAGAGACACATGCAGACACACACTAACACATGTACACACACATGTCTTCACACAGCACATGCATGTTCACGCATGCACACTTACACATTCATCGCACATCCGTATTCACACACGTGCATACACTCACCCACGCACATTCACACGCCACACACAGACACACAAAAATATACACAGACACAAATACACACAAACACACAGACACACACACACCCCATACACTAATACATACACAGACACACACAGATACAGACACACTGACACACAGACTCACAGGCACATGCCATCTCTCTCACACAGGTACACACAAATACACAGACACACACACTAATACATACACAGACACACACAAATACAGACACACTGACACACAGACACACAGACCCACAGGCACATGCCATCTCTCTCACACAAACAGACACACAGGCACACACCGTCTCTCACACACAAATACACACACTGACACACAGACACACACAGGCACACACCATCTATCTCTCACGCACGCAAATACACACAGACATATGCACACAAATACACACAGGCATACACGAACACACATACATACACTCCTTCATACACAAATACACACCCAGACACGCAGAGATACAGACACACACATCCATGCATGCACAAATACACCAAGTCACACACACAGAACGCAGACACAACACATACACACACACGCACCCGGCAATACTCACAGACCCCCACAGACAGACACACCGTCTCTCCCACACACACCCAGTCATATACACACACAGTCGCACCGCGACACACAGACTCACACCCTCTCTCACACACGGACACTCGCCCCACTCCCACAACCCCCCCACAGAAACACACACACACACGTGGACACAACCCCACGCCCGCCCCAAACCCCCACCACACACAGACGCACCCTCTCTCACACACACAGAGAAACACACACTCACAACACAGTCACACACGCAGACACACACACCCCACAACGAGTCTCGCCGGGCAGCTGCCCGCCCGCCCGCGTCCACTCACCCACGCTCCAGTCCATCTCCTCGGCCGCGTCCCCGTAGGCGCCGTGGCGGCTCCTGCCGGCGAAGTCGGGCCCCGCGAAGAGGGCCGTGTGCACCTGCAGGTACGACACCAGCAGCAGGAAGGGCGACCCCGCGTTCCTGTGGGCACACGCGGGCGGGCGGGCGGGCGGCACGGTGAGGCCCCGCGGGAAGCCCGGCCCCGGCCCACCCGGGTCCAGCCCCGGCATCCCCGAGGGTCCTGGAGGAATGAGCCCCGAGCACTGCCGGGGGAGTCCCCACACCAAGAGAACCACACGGAAGCGTGTCCCGGGATCCTCCTCACACACGTGACCGGCAGGCGTCAGCACGACCCGCACGGTAGCTGGGGCGCCCCTGCCCTGCGCCCATCAGCCTCGCCCTCCACGCCCCTGCCCTGCACCCTTCATCCCTCCCTCCACCCTCCCCCTGCATCCTCCATCCCTCCCGCCACACCCCTGCACACTTTACCCCTCCCTCTATACGCCTGCCCAGCACCCTTCATCCCTCCCTCCACCCTCTCCCTGCACCCTTCATCCCTCCCTCCACACCCCTGCACCCTCACCCCTCCCTCCACACCCCTGCACCCTCATCCCTCCCTCCACACCCCTGCATCCTTCAGCCCTCCCTCCACACCCCTGCACCCTCATCCCTCCCTCCACACCCCTGCACCCTCATCCCTCCCTCCACACCCCTGCACCCTCATCCCTCCCTCCACACCCCTGCACCCTTCATCCCTCCCTCCACCCTCCCCCGGCATCCCTCCCTCCACACCCCTGCACCCTCATTCGTCCCTCCACACCCCAGCTCTGCACCCTTTATTCCACCCTCCACACCCCTGCACCCTCATCCCTTCCTCCACCCCCCTGCCCTGCATCCTTCATCCCGCCCTTCACACCCCTGCACACTTTATCCCTCCCTCTATACCCCTGCCCAGCACCCTTCATCCCTCCCTTCACCCTCTCCCTGCACCCTCATCCCTCCCTCCACACCCCTGCACCCTCATCCCTCCCTCCACACCCCTGCATCCTTCAGCCCTCCCTCCACACCCCCTGCTCGGCATCCTTCATCCCGCCCTCCACACCCCTACCCTGCACCCTTCATCCCTCCCTCCACCCTCCCCCAGCATCCCTCCCTCCACACCCCTGCGCCCTCATCCGTCCCTCCACACCCCTGCTTTGAATCCTTCATCCGTCCCTCCACACTCCTGCATCCTTCAGCCCTCTCTCCATACTCCTGCCCGACATCCTTTATCCCTCCTCCACCCCCCTGCCCTGCATCCTTCATCCCGCCCTTCACACCCCTGCACACTTTATCCCGCCCTCTATACCCCTGCCCGGCATCCTTCATCCCTCCCTCTACCCTCCCCCTGCACCCTTCACGCCCTCCCTCCACACCCCTGCCTGGCATCCTTCATCCCGCCCTCCACACCTCTGCCCTGCATCCTTCATTTCTCCCTCCATCCTCCCCCTGCATCATCCTTCATGCCCTCCCTCCACACCCCTGTCCGGCATCCTTCATCCCGCCCTTCACACCCCTGCATCCCTCATCCCGCCCTCCACACCCCTGCATCCATCATTCATTCCTCCAAACCACGGCCCTGCAAACTTCATCTCGCACTCCACACCCCTTCCCTGCATCTTTCATGCCCTCCCTCCACACCCCTGCATCCTTCATCCCCGCCCTCCACACTCCTGCCCTGCCTCCTTCATCCCACCCTCAACACCCCTTCCCTGCACCCTTCACGCCCTCCCTCCACACCCCTGCCCTGCCTCCTTCATCCTGCCCTCCACACCTCTGCCCTGCATCCTTCATTTCTCCCTCCACCCTCCCCCTGCATCCTTCATGCCCTCCCTCCACACCCCTGTCCGGCATCCTTCATCCCGCCCTCCACACCCCTGCACCCTTCATCATGCCCTCCACACCCCTGCACCCTTCATGCCCTCACTCCACACCCCTGCATCCTTCATCCCTTCCTCCACACCCGTTTGCCATCCTTCATCCCACCCTCCACACCCCTGCACCCTTCATCCCGCCTTCCACACCCCTGCATCCTTCATTAATTCCACCGGACCACTGCCCTGCCTCCTTCATCCCTCCCCTCTCCCTCCCGCACGCCCTCCTCCCCTCCGCCCTGCATCCCTCCACCCCCGTGTCCTGCTCCCCCCGGGACCCGAGCTTGTCCCCCGCGGCCGCCACTCACTCACCGGCGCAGGTACTGGGTGGCCTCGGCCGTGAGCCTCTGGGTGAGCCGCTCGTAGCTCAGCGGCTGCTGCGTGATGTCGCGGCCGCGCATGAGGAAGCAGTTGAGCGGGCGGTAGGTGTGCAGGAAGGCCACGAGCAGGGCCAGCAGGGCGGCGGCGGCCGCCAGCAGCAGCCCGAACACCAGCGGGGGCACGCGCAGGAGGCCCAGGCGCTGCAGGGCGGCCAGCGTCACCAGCGCGATGGCCAGCCCCTGCAGCGGCACGAACACCAGCAGCCGCACGCCCGTGCCGAACACGCTGCCCGCACCCGGCTTGCAGTCCCGCAGGTTGGTCAGCGGCAGCCCGTAGAAGTGCTCGAACCCGTGGCTCAGCGGGTGGTGGCAGAAGTCGCTGGTGTCGGCACAGTGCACGCCCAGGTGCCACTTCCCTGCGGACACGTGGCCACTGAGGACGACGGGTTCCTGGGAACCTCACTCCCAGCCGGGGCTGCTGCTCCCCTGGGCACAGAAGCTTCCCCGCCCCGCCTCACCCCTGCCCTGCCCACCGCCACCGAGAGTCCCCCGGCCACCCCCCAGGGCACTGCCTACCCACGAGCGCCGTGTGGTAGCCTTGCTCCCGGAGCAGCTTGGCGAAGGTGACCTCGCCGGGCGGGAGGCCGCCAGAGGACGCCGTGAAGATGAACACGCCCACTCGAGACCGCGAGGCTATCCCTGCGGAACACAGGGCCAGCAGGCCGGTGAGTCTCCACGGCGGGCCGCGGGGCCCAGGAGGAAGGACCAGCGAGGGCCGGGGCGGGGGTCGGTGGCGGGTTACCTGACCGGATGGGGTAGCGGCCCGTGAGGAAGGCCGCCCGGCTCGGGGTACAGAGCGGAGAGGCCGCCAGGTGCTGCGTGAGCTTCACCCCGCCGGCCGCCAGCCGGTCGATATTGGGGGTCCTGTGGGGAGAGGGGTCCGAGTGAGCGGGGCCGGCCTGAGGCCCCCTGCGCCCGGGTGCTGCAAGCCAGGCCTCCCTCTGGTCACTCCTGCACAGGACACAAGGCCACACAGCAACCAAACACAAGTGCAAACACACACACACACACACACACACACACACACCCTCCCAAGGTTTCCACCATGGCCCGCTCTCTGTGTGTGTGTGTGTCTGTGTGTGTGGTCTGCGTGCATGTTTCTCTGTCTGGGTGTGTCTGCATGTGCGCCTGTGCATACCTGCGTCTCTGGGTGTCTGTGTGTATCGGTGTGTACACATGTGCATATCTGCCTCTCTGGGTGTCTGTGTCTATGTGCGTGTGCGCGTCTGTGTGTGTGTCTGTGCGTACGCCTGTGCACATCTGCCTCTCTGGGTGTCTGTGTGTGTCTGTGTCTATGTGCGTGTGTGCGTGCCTGTGCGTGTCTGCCATGGGTCTGCAGCCTGTGTGTGTCTCTGTATGTCTGTGTGTGTGTGCCTGTGCGTGTCTGCATGTATGCCTGTGCATATCTGCCTCTCTGGGTGTCTGTGCGTGTCTGTGTCTATGTGCATGTGCGCGTCTGTGTGTGTGTCTGTGCGTACGCCTGTGCACATCTGCCTCTCTGGGTGTCTGTGCGTGTCTGTGTCTACGTGCGTGTGTGCGTGCCTGTGCGTGTCTGACATGGGTCTGCAGCCTGTGTGTGTCTCTGTATGTCTGTGTGTGTGTGCGCCTGTGCGTGTCTGCATGTATGCCTGTGCATATCTGCCTCTCTGGGTGTCTGTGCGTGTCTGTGTCTATATGCGGGTGCGCGTCTGTGCATGCCTGTGCGTGTCTGCCAAATGCCTGCGACACGTGTGCGTCTCTGTATTTCTGTGTGTATGCCTGTGCGTGTCTGCGTGTTTCCGTTGTACGTGTGTGCTTGTGGATCTGTGTTATGGTCGCGTGCATGTCTCTGGGTGTGTTTGTGTGCCTGCATGTATTTGTGAGTGTGTGTCTCTGTGTTTCTGTGTGTATGGCTGCAGCTGCGTCTGTGGGATCAGTGTGTTTGTGTCTGTTTTTGTATATGTGTGTCTACTTCTATGTGTGTCCGTCCCTCTGTTTCTGGATCCGTGCATGTGTTTGCACTTGTATTTCTATGTTTGCGTGTCTGTATGCATACCTGGGTGTATATGCATGTGTGTTCCTGTTGTGTGTGTGTGTTTACTGTGTGTATTCCTGAGCATCTGAGTGCATGTGTGTGTGCATGACTGATCTGTGTACCTGTATATATTTCTGTTGCAGGTGTACTTATGTGTGTGTTTGCGCCTCTGTGTGTGCGTCCGTCTGTCTCTGTGTAGCTGTGTCTATGTCTGTTTCTGTATTCATGCACACATCGTGTTTCTCTCTGCATGTGAGCCTCCGTGTGCATGTGCATGTATTTCTGTTGCACGTGTGCTTGTGTCTGTGTGCATGACTGATCTATGCGGATCTGCTTTTCTATTGCATATGTGTGTGTGCGTGTGTGTCTGCATCTATGCATGTGTGTCCGTGTGTGTGTCTGGGTGCATGCGTGTGTGTGCATATGGCTGTCTCTGTGTGTCTGTGTATGCACACGTGTGCGTGCATGTTTGTGTGCGTGTGTGCATGTTTGTGTGCATGTGTGCGAGTATATGCCTGTATGTCCCTGTGTGTGCATGCGTGTGTCTGCGTGTGCATGCGTGGGTCTGTGCGTCTGTGTGTGTGCATGCATGTGTCAGTGTCAGTGCGTGCCTGTGTGCGTGTTCGTTTGTCAGTGTGTATGTCTGTGTGCATGTGTCTCTGTGTGTCTCTGTGTGCACACGTGTGTGCATGCGTGTGCCCTGGGCCTGCACCAGGTGAGCCTGGAAGGCCCCTGTGTGCCGTGCCCGCGTCCCCGGGGCCCCTCCCGCCGCTCGGGCCGGCGCCCACCTGAGGGTCGTGTTGCCGTAGCAGCCGGGGTCCCCGATGCCCAGGTCGTCAGCCATGAGCAGCACGATGTTGGGCCTGGACGCCGCCTGGCCGCGCGCCGCCCGCAGCAGCCAGAGCAGGCAAAGGAGCACGCGCCGCATCTTCCTGCGGGACACACGGGGGTCAGGGGGACACGCGGGCAGCAGGAGACCACCGCCTCCTGCTGCTGCCCACGCCTGCAGGGTCCTGCACGGCCTCCGCTGCAAGGACACTGCCAGGCACCGCCCCCTGGTCACGCCTCCCACTAGGCCACGCCCCCACCCAGACAAGACCACGCCTCCCCACAGGGAAAAGCCCCTGGCCACGCCTCCCCAGCAAGCCACGCCTCCTATTCAAACAAAGCCACGCCTCCCCACAGGGAAACACCCATGGCCACGCCCCCAAGCAAGCCACGCCTCTTATCCAAACAAAGCCACGCCTCCCCACAGGGAAACACCCATGGCCACGCCTCCCCAGCAAGCCACGCCTCCTATCCAAACAAAGCCACGCCTCCCCACAGGGAAACGCCCCTGGCCACGCCTCCCCAGCAAGCCACGCCTGCCACCCAGACAAGGCCACACCTTCCCACAGGGCACTGCCCCTGGCCATGCCCCCAGAAAGGCCACGCCTCCCCACAGGGCACTGTTCTGGCTATGCCCCCCAACCTAGGTCACGCCTCCCACACAGACAAGGCCATGCCTCCCCCAGCGTACTGCCCCTGCCCACGCCTCCCCAGCAAGGCCACGCCTCTCACGCAGTCAAGGCCACGCCTCCCCTCAGGGCACTGGCCCTGGCCATGCATCCCCCACAGGCCTGGCCACTCCTCCCACCATACAAGGACCCGCCCCATTTGGGGCCACACCTCCAATAAGGCCACGCCTCCCACACAGGGCAATACACTTGGCCACGCCTCCCACCCATATAAGGATATGTCTCACCTATGAGGCCACGCCCCCAAGAACACGTCCAATAAGGCCACGCCCCTTTCTTAAGCAATACCCTTGGCCACGCCTCCCATTCATACAAATCACGCCCCTAAGCGGCCACGCCTCCAGTAAGGCCACGCCTACCTACACTAGGCCACGCCTCTCCCACAGGGCAAGACCCTTGGCCACAAGAGGAAACATGAAGAAACGTCCCTGCTGAGGTCCCACGGGGATGGAGCGCGCAGGCAGACGTGATGTGAGCCGGATGGCCACGTCAGCGTCCACGTGGGCACAGGAGCAGATTTGAGAAGCCGGAAGCCAGGGTGAGGGGTTGGCAAGAGCAGCTGGCACTCCCGGGCAAGCAGCCCGGTGCTTGGCACGCTTCCCGGGGAGAAGGGATGTCCAGCACCGCCACGGATGCCCACCACAGCCCAGAGGCCATGCAGGCTCAGGGGCCCACCTAGGGGCACTCAGCACTCAGGGGTCTGACGCCAGTTTCCCCTCCCACCAGCCTGGAGGGCCACCCCTCGACTTGAAAGTGGGGGTTCCTCTCACCGTCTCCCATGTCCCTTTTAGAGGCAGCAAGCAGTTGGCGGTGCTCAAGGGGCTGTGCCCAAGGGTCACTCCTGGCAGTGCTCAGGGTGGAACCAAGATCTCCTAAACCCCCACTAGCCACGACACCCGTTCACATCAATGGATCTACGTCACTTGGCGTTGGAAGCACCAAAGGGCTTTCTCTGGTCGACAGAGCGTTTGAGGCCGTTGTTGACCTCCCAAAAGGGCCTGGCTCAGGAACGCCAAAGGGGGCGTGGCCTTGGAGGCCGTGGCCAGTCAAGGCGCAGCCGCAGGTGGGTATGGCCAATGGAAGGCGTGGCCAAATGGAGGTGAGGCTAAATGGATGGGGTCCAGGATTGGCTAAATGGGAGGCGTGGTTAGAAAGAGGGCGTGGTCAAAGGGAGGTGGGGCTAAGGGGTGTGGATAAATGGGGGCGTGGTTAGAAAGGCGTGGTCAAAGGGAGGCACGGTTAGAAAGAAGGCGTGGTCAAAGGGAGGCGTGGTTAGAAAGAAGGTGTGGTCAAAGGGAGGTGTGGCTAAGGGGTGTGCTTAAATGGGAGGCGTGGTTATGAAGAAGGTGTGGTCAAAGGGAGGCGTGGTTAGAAAAGTGTGGTCAAAGGGAGGTGTGGCCAAGGGGTGTGCTTAAATGGGAGGCGTGGTTACGAAGAAGGCGTGGTCAAAGGGAGGCGTGGTTACGAAGAAGGCGTGGTCAAAGGGAGGCGTGGTCAGAAAGAAGGCGTGGTCAAAGGGAGGTGTGGCCAAGGGGTGTGCTTAAATGGGGGCATGGTTAGAAAGAAGGCGTGGTCAAAGGGAGACGTGGCCAAAGGGTGTGGATAAATGGGGGCATCGTTAGAAAGAAGGCGTGGTCAAAGGGAGCTGTGGTTAGAATGAAGACGTGATCAAAGGGAGGCGTGGTTAGAAAGAAGGCAAATGGGAGGTGCGGCCAAGGGGTGTGGATAAATGGGAGGCGTGGTTAGAAAGAAGGCATGGTCAATGGAAGGTGTGGCCAAGGGGTGTGGATAAATGGCTGGCGTGGTCAGAAAGAAGGCGTGGCCAAGGGGTGTGCTTAAATGGGAGGCGTGGTTGCAAAGAAGGCGTGGTCAAAGGGAGGCGTGTCCAATAAATGGGAGGCGTGGTCAGAAAGAAGGCATGGTCAAAGGGAGGCGTGACCAAGGGGTGTGGATAAATGGGAGGCGTGGTTAGAAAGAAGGCGTGGTCAAAGGGAGGGTGGCCAAGGGTTGTGCTTAAATAGGAGGCATGTTTACGGAGAAGGTGTGGTCAAAGGGAGGCGTGGTTCGAAAGAATGCGTGGTCAAGGGAGGTGTGGCCAAGAGGTGTGGATAAATGGGAGGCATGGTTAGAAAGAAGGCGTGGTCAAAGGGAGCTGTTGTTAGAATGAAGGCATGGTCAAAGGAAGGCGGGGTTAGAAAGAAGGCGTGGTCAATGGGAGGCGTGGTTAGAAAGAAGGTGTGGTCAAAGGGAGGTGTGGCCAAGGGGTGTGGATAAATGGGAGGCGTGGTCAGAAAGAAGGCGTGGTCAAAGGGAGGCGTGACCAAGGGGTGTGGATAAATGGGAGGCGTGGTTAGAAAGAAGGTGTGGTCAAAGGGAGGTGTGGCCAAGGGGTGTGGATAAATGGGAGGCGTGGTCAGAAAGAAGGCGTGGTCAAAGGGAGGCGTGACCAAGGGGTGTGGATAAATGGGAGGCGTGGTTAGAAAGAAGGCGTGGTCAAAGGGAGGCGTGGCCAAGGGGTGTGGCTAAATGGGAGGCGTGGTCAGAAAGAAGGCGTGGTCAAAGGGAGGCGTGACCAAGGGGTGTGGATAAATGGGAGGCGTGGTTAGAAAGAAGGCGTGGTCAAAGGGAGGCGTGGCCAAGGGGTGTGGATAAATGGGAGGCGTGGTCAGAAAGAAGGCGTGGTCAAAGGGAGGTGTGTCCAAGGGGTGTGGATAAATGGGAGGCGTGGTTAGAGTGGAGTCATGGCCAGAGGGGGCGTGGTCAGATAGAAGGCGTGGCCAGATGGAAGGCGTGGCCGGGAAGGGGCGTGGCCAGAGGAAAGGTGTGGCCAGAGACTGTGGGTCAGAGGGAAGGCGTGGCCAGGGGGTGTTGGTCAGGGGGTGGGCAGAAGGGGCGTGGTCAGAGGGAGGGGCTTGGCCACGAGGAAGTCATGCCCAGCAGGAAAGCGTGGCTAGAGGGTCCAAGCATGACCAGATGCAAGGCCTGGACTGTTGCAGTGGACGGACGGGGGCCAGGGGTGGCCGGAGGGGACGCATGTGCAGGGAGCAGGCTCTCGGTCCAAGCAAACACGGCCGGCACCTGGCCGGGTCCTGCCCGCCACCTGCCGGGCTCCCACCCTGCAGAGACCTGATGAAATCTGCTGGCCCTCTGGCACCAGGACAATTAACCGGTGATTTGGCATCCTCCTCTAATTACGGGTCATTGGAATGTTTTGCAACAGCCATAAAAGCGATTTCCATCTCCCTTAATTAGTCCCACTTATAACCCCTTCCCGATCCTTCCCTCAATCACAGCTGGGAATCACCCGGCAGCAAGGGACGGAGAAAAGTGAGTGAGCATGCCACCTCTTAGGGGAGCAGGGACCCCCCCCCAAAGAAGCAGGGCTGGGGTCCCTGGGACCCTCCCAGCTGTCTTCGCTTCAAGGCCCCCAGCATCAGGCCAAGGAGGAAGCTCATCGATACAGCAAGTCTTGCCTCCGAGAGGCCCCGGTGTCCATTGACAGCCCTCCAGAGGTCAGGAGGGGCCACGGAACAGGGACCTGCCCCTGGTGTCTGCACTCACACCTGGGCGTTTCATCTCCACCGTATTTCCTTCAGTGGGAGGTGCAGCTGCAGTTGCAAATACAAAAAAAATAAATTGGACTTGTCAAAAATGCACGGCGGGGGAGGGAAAAGGCTATCAGCTGAGCTCTGGCTCAGCTCAAGCAGGGAGTTCTTGTGTCTGATGGCCCTGGCTGTTTGATGTGCTGAGAAAGAAACGCACACAGAACCCACACACAGAACCCACAGCGCTGAGGAGAACAGAGGTAGGGCTGTCCAGAGGGCGAGCTCACCTGACTCTACCCCACGGGCAGTGACGACAAAGTGACGACAAAAAAAAACGGAACAGCGTCCTTTCAAACATTGCTACGTGATTGGGGCCCAAGGAACAGCACAGTGAGGAGGGCGCTGGCCTTGCATGCAGCCCACCTGGGTTTCATCCCCGGGACCACCTCCCCCCACCCCGAGCCTGCCAGGAATGATCCCTGAGTGCAGAGTCAGAATCAAGCCATGAGCACTGCCCGGTGTGGCAAAGAAAAAAAAACAGAGAATGTGCTTCATGACAAAAGAAAACTTGGACGAAATAACAAGACGCCGTCAGGCAAGGGGACAACATACCTGGGTACCATACATCAGACAAAGGGATCATGTCCAAGACACAGAAAGCACTCACAAAGCTCAAAAAAAAAAAAAAAAAACAGAGTCCAGGGGTCAGCGCAATAGTACGGCAGGTAGGGCATTTGCCTTGCACACGGCCGACCCAGGTTCGATTCCCAGCATCCCATAGGGTCCTCCAAGCACCGCCAGGAGTCATTTCTGAGTGTATGAGCCAGGAGTAACCCCTGTGCATCGCTGGGTGTGACCCCCAAAGCAAACAAAACAAAACAAAAGAGTCCATAACCCCAGCCAAAACCAGGAGACCAAGGAAAAGAGACAGCACCTCAAAGAAGACAGAGAGAAGCCAACAGCAAATGTGGAACTGTGTTATGGAAACATGTTCACCGTCACTTCTTTGTAATCAGAGAACCGAAAAAAAAAAAAAACGAACTTCTTTCTCACATCGTCAGTGAGGTCGGCCCATGCCCCCAAGCTGGGAAACCCACCAGAAAAGCTGGCGGAGATGCGGTGGAAAGGGATAGGGACTCCAAGTTTCACTGTGTTGTTCTGTGGTTCGACCTCTCTGGCAAAGAGCACGGAGATCCCTCCACAAAGCTAAGGGCAGAACCCGCATGTCACACCGTGAGGACGTGTCTTGGCACCTACGTCCCCAAGCACTGAACCGGTAATTCGGAACCAAAACAACCCCAAAAATCTGACAACGGCAGTTGTGTGTGTGTGTGTGTGTGTGTACAAATAACACACAGTGGAATATGATACAGCTGTAATAAAAATGAAAGGATGCAGGTTTGTCGCAACGTAGATGGAACCGGATGGCGTCATGCCAAGGGCAGTAAATCAGAAGGGGGACCGGCCAGATGAGCTCACACAAGCCAACGGCACGGGCAGTATTGCGTGGTGGCAGACATCAGATTTGGCAGGAGGGCAGCTGGGGATAGGAACATGTACACCAGAGGTGATACAGAGGCCGTGGTAGGGGACCTTAGCACGTCACTGCTGGTGGGGCATAGGGGCTGCGGTGGCCGAAACCATACACATTAACTCTGTTATGATTATGATTATTAATGTTGTTATTATTAGGGGCTAGAGCGATAGCACAGCAGGTAGGGCGTTTGCCTTGCACGCAGCCGGCCCAGTCGACCTGGGTTCGATTCCTCCGGCCCTCTCGGAGAGCCTGGCAAGCTAACGAGAGTATCTCGCCCGCCTGGCAAAAGCCTGGCAACCTCCCCGTGATGTATTCGATATTCCAAACACAGTAACAACAAGTCTCACAATGGAGATGTTACTGGGCCCGCTCGAGCAAATCGATGAACAACGGGAGGACAGTGCTTTTTGGGTCACACCTGGCGATGCTCAGGGGTTACTCCTGGCTCTGCACTCAGGAATGACTCCTGGCGGTGCTCGGGGGATCCTATGGGATGCTGGGAATCGAACCTGGGTCGGCTGCATGCAAGGCAAACGCCCTCCCCGCTGTGCTATCACTCCAGCCCTGACACATTAACTCTATCGATAACCGCACAGCCCAAACGAGAAAGATCTGCTTGGGTCCACTTGCATAATGTCCATGGCATTATCCTCAGGCCATATCACACAGGCAGGAGGCCCACGAGTGGCCCAGGGTCAGTTCTAAGAAGCACCGGGACCAGCCCGTGATGAACGAGAATAGCTTCATTGCCATGTTGCCAAGAGACCATGAAACCGCCACATGCAGCGCGGGGGTCCCAGAAGGTGACCCCCAAAGAGCAGCAGTAAGGCCACAGGGAAGACCACCCTACAACAGGGACCCACACTCATGGACTCGCCCTTGTGTCTCTGAGCTTAAGATGAGCAGCCCTGAGCGTGAAGGCTGACATGAACTGCGTGAGACTCAGTAGACACTGAACCGCCAACATCCATCCCGCCCACTGGGACCAAGGACCCCTCTGCCGAGAGCATGGACCACGTGGTAGGGGCCCAAGCCTAAGAGCAGGGGGCTGTCGGAGGTGTGCCCCGCCCCGCCCATGTCTCCTGAGAAGTGCCATGCTTTCTCCCTCAGGGATTCGCCTGGCGCTGTTTCTCGGTGCTCTGGCTGGGACTGGGGGGTTTCCACGGTCAGACTCCGTGCTCCCACCCCAAGTCTTTCCCTGACCTCCCGAGGGATTTTTGTTTTTTCACACCATGTTTCTCGTTGTTACAACAGACTGCACGACCTCTGAGGGCAGTTTCTGCAGGGTGCACTCCGTTTCTCCCTGGGAACCAGGCAGAGCCCAGGGCCAGGCACTGATGTGGCCACACGAGAACAGCCCGGCTTTGAGACACAAAATCAGTGGCACCAAACCCTCCGCGGACACCAGAAGCCCAACAGCACTATCCCGGAGTCTCCCACCAAATCGTTCTTGAAAACCCTGCGAGACCATCCATCCATCATCTCTGAGTCTCCATCCTTCTATCTGTGGACCGTCCAGTCTCCAACCGTCTTTTCATCAATCCATCCATCCATCCATCCACACATCCATCCACTCATCCATCCATCCATCCACACATCCATCCACTCATCCATCCATCATCCATCCTTCCATCCATCCATCCATCCATCCATCCTTCCATCCATCCATCCATCATCCACACATCCATCCACTCATCCATCCATCCATCCTTCCATCCATCCATCCATCATCCACACATCCATCCACTCATCCATCCATCCATCATCCATCATCCACACATCCATCCATCCACTCATCCACCCATCCATCCATACTCAGCCATATATCCACCCATCCACCCCTCCATCCCCCATTCATTTATCATCCATCCACCCGTGTCTATCTCTCCGTCCACCCACCACCCATCTATCCATGCCTTATCTGTCCCTCCATCATCCGTAGATCCAACTATCCATGATCTCTGGCCTCTCTCTCTGTTTCCGTCCCATTTCGATTATTCACCCATCATCCGCCCATTCCTGTGTCTGTGTATTGATCTCTATCATGCATTGATCTGTCCATATGTCTATCCATGTACCCACTCATCTGCCATCTATGTTCCAGCTATCATCCATCCATTCTCCCAATCAACCACCCACCCATCCATCCCACCCATTCCTGGATCTGTGTAACCCTGTCCTTACATTACCCACCTTTCACTCATCCATTGTCCATCTGCCCAGCCACCCAGCTACCCTTTGATTCATCCGTACATACACTCACTCATCCACCCATCTGTCCATTCATCCATCATCCATCCATCCATCCATCCATCCATCCACACATCCATCCACTCATCCATTCATCCATCCATCCATCCATTCACCCATCCATACATCCATCCACCCATCCATCCATCTACTCATCCACCAACCTATCCATCCATCCATCCACACATCCATCCACACATCCATCCATCCATCCATCATCCATCCATCCACTCATCCACCAACCTATCCATCCATCCATCCACACATCCATCCACACATCCATCCATCCATCCATCCACCCATCATCCATCCATCCACTCACCCATCCATCCATCCAATCATCCAGTCATCCACCCATCCATCCATCCATCTACTCATCCACCCTCCACCCATCCACCCATCCATCCATCTACTCATCCACCAACCTATCCATCCATCCATCCACACATCCATCCACACATCCATCCATCCATCATCCATCCATCCATCCACTCATCCACCAACCTATCCATCCATCCATCCACACATCCATTCACACATCCATCCATCCATCCATCCACCCATCATCCATCATCCACTCACCCATCCATCCATCCAATCATCCAGTCATCCACCCATCCATCCATCCATCTACTCATCCACCCTCCACCCATCCACCCATCCATTCATCCATCCATCCACCCACCCACCCACCCATCCATCCATCCATCCACCCATTAATCCATCCATCCATCCACCCAGCCACTCCAGCCATTCCTTGATTTGTGTAACTCTATCCATACATCACGTAACTACAAACTATCCATTATCCATCTATCCAACCAACCCCTCATCCATCCATCCATCCATCCATCCATCCATCCATCCACCCTACCCATTCCTGCATCTGTGTTATTATCCATACACACATCACCCAACTGTCATTCACCAATTAGGCATCTACCACCTATGTACCCTTCAGTCCATCCACCCATCCACTCATCCATCCCTCCATCCCTCTATCCACCCATCCATCCACCCATCCACTCATCCATCCACCCATCCATCTATCCATTCACCCATCCATACATACACTCACCTATCCACCCACCCATCCATCCATTCATCCATCCATCCATCCATCCATCCATCCATCCATCCATCCACGCACCCATCCATTCATCCATCCATCCATCCATCCATCCATCCATCCACCTCATCCATCCATCCATCCATCCACCCATCCATCCACCCATCCACCCATTCCTGTATCTGTATATCTCAAACCATAAATCACCCAGCTAGCATCCATCCATTCATCTTCCCATCCACCCCCCATCAAATGTCATCTCCCTCCTTCCCTGCCTCCCTTCCTTCTGTCAATCCTCCCAGCCAGCCGGCCAGCTCTGTTTCTCTGTCTCTGTGTCTGTCTGTCTGTCCATCGTTCATCCTCATTTCTAGCTATTGGCCCATCCATCCCTCTGTGATCTCAGAATTCAAGAGGCTGCGGCCAGCCCCGCTCAAACGAAACATCATCGCACTTGGAAAGAGACATTCCACCTCTTTGGAGGCAATTCCTGAGAAGATTTTCATATCCAAGAACTTTGGGGCGGGGGAGAGAGAGGGGGAACCGGTCACAAAGCACAGAATCGAGAAGAAGCTGCTTCCCTGCTCATCACCGAGGCCCCCGTACACTTAGGACGGGAGGAAGCCAGCGTGCCTTGGAAGCGAACACTAACATCCCCGCGAGCACGGCTCTCTGTCGGCGAGACGGAATGGATGTTGTTATTAGGTCTTTAGGAGCAGATATATTTCAGGTCCCGCTGCCAGGGCCCCTCTTTCCATCGGGACACGAGGAAGGGATAATGAATGCCGTGTTGGTTTATCATGAATTAATCATGAGGCTTCCTCTGCCGCCTACTTTTAATGAGCTACCGAGACTGTGTAGTTGGTTTTGTTACTCGGAGTGGGGTGGGGGGGCTTGGCGGGGAGGACTGTGGCCATGAGGAGGTGGAGTATCCCAATGGTGAGCACAGTCGCATTCCTGGGCCACCCACTGTGGGTGCTGGGAGAGTCCCACTAGAGGCAGGGTAGCAGGAAGCCCCCGGGTAAAGGAGCCGACCCTTGCTGAGAAGCCAAGAGCTGGCCACTGACAACTCTGCCGCCTGCTGTCCTCACCATGACCCAGGGGGGACACAGCAGTCTTAGAAGCTCCATCGACCCTTCCTGCAGGAAGTGAGTGCTCCACAGCACTTCCTGCAGGAAGCGAGTGCTCCATCTCCCGATCCTGCAGGAAGTGAGTGTTCCACATGTCCTTCCTGCAGGAAGTGAGTGCCTCATCCCCCTCCCTGTCCCATTCCTACAAGAAGTGAGTGCTCCAGCCTCTCCCCTTCCAATAGGAAGTGAGTGCTCCATGTTTCCTTTCTGCAAGAAGTGAGTGCTCCACGTGTCCTTCCTGCAGGAAGTGAGTGCCCCATCCCCTCCCTGTCCCATTCCTACAGGAAGTGAGTGCTCCAGCCTCTTGACTTCCAATAGGAAGTGAGTGCTCCATGTCTCCTTCCTATAGGAAGTGAGTGCCCCACCCCCTCCTTGTCCCATTCCTACAGGAAGTGAGTGCTCCAGCCTCTCCCCTTCCAATAGGAAGTGAGTGCTGCATGTCTCCTTTCTTCAGGAAGTGAGTGCCCCATCTCTCTCCCTGTCCATTCCTACAGGAAGTGAGTGCTCCACAGCTCCAGGAAGCAAGTGCTCCATCTCCCTATCCTGCAGGAAGTGAATGCTCCATCCCCTCTCACACTCCCCTTCCTACAGGAAGTGAGTGCTCCGACTCCCCTTCCTGAAGGGAGTGCTCCACACCCTCATTCTCCCTTTCCTACAGGAAGTGAGTGCCCCATGTCTCCTTCCAACAGGAAGTGACTGCTCCACGATTCCTTCCTACAGGAAGTGAGTGCTCCACCCCTCCCCTTCCTACAGGAAGTGAGTGCTCCATCCTCCCTCTCTCCCCTTCCTGCAAGTGAGTGCTCCACCCCTCCCTCTCCCCTTCCTACAGGAAGTCAGTGCTCCACCCCCTCCCCTTCCTATAGGAAGTGATGTTCCAACCCCTCCCCTTCCAACAGAAAGTGAGTGCCCCACCCCTTCCCTTCCAATAGGAAGTGAGTGCTCCACCCTCTCCCCTTCCAACAGGAAGTGAGTGCTCCATGTTTCCTTTCTACAGGAAGTGAGTGCTCCATCCACCTTCACTCTCCCCTGTCCTGCAGGAAGTGAGTGCTCCACCCGTCACTCTCCCCTGGGGAAATGGGTACTCCATGTTTCCTTTCTGCAGGAAGTGAGTGCTCCAGGTGTCTTTCCTTCAGGAAGTGAGTGTTCCACCCCCTTCCTCCCTTTTCCTACAGAAAGTGAGTGCTTCATGTTTCCTTTCTGTGGGGAGTGCTCTATGTCTCCTTCCTAGAGGAAGTGAGTGCTCCACCACCCCTCTTCCCTTCCTACAGGAAGTGAGTGTTCCATGTTTCCTTTCTGCAGGAACTGAGTGCTCCATGTCTCCTTCCTACAGGGAGTGCCCCACTCCCTCCCCTTCCAACAAGAAGTGAGTGCTCCATGTTTCCCTCCTGCAGGAAGTGAATGCTCCATCCCAGTCTCCCCTTCCTACAGGAAGTGAGTGCTCCATGTTTCTTTCCTACAGAAAGGGAGTGCTTGATGCTTCCTTCCTGCAGGAGGTGAGTGCTCCACCCCTTCCTTATCACCTTCCTATAGGAAGTGAGTGCTCCACCCCCTCTGTCCCTGTTCCTACAGGAAAGGAGTACTCTACCCTTCCCTCCCCCCTTCCTACAGGAAGTGAGTGCTCCACCCCCTCCCTCCCTGTTCCTTCAGCAAGTGAGTGCTCCACCCCTTCCCTCTCACCTTCCTACAGGAAGTGAGTGCTCCACCCCCTCCCTCCCTGTTCCTTCAGGAAGTGAGTGCTCCACCCCTTCCCTCTCACCTTCCTACAGGAAGTGAGTGCTCCACCCCCTCCCTCCCCCTTTCTACAGGAAGTGAGTGCTCCACCCCCTCCCTCCCCCTTTCTACAGGAAGTGAGTGCTCCACCCCCTCCATCCCTGTTCCTACAGGTAGTGAGTGCTCCACCCCCTCCAGTCCTGTTCCTACAGGAAGTGAGTGCTCCACCCATTCCCGCTCATCTTCCTACAGAAAGTGAGTGCTCCACCACCTCCCCCTTCCTACAGAAAACGAATGCTCCACCCCTTCCCTCCCTGTTCCTACAGGAAGTGAGTGCTCTCACCACGTCAGGGTTCCCTTCCTGCAGGACATGCAGTATCTACCCTGGATGCCAAAGCAGTAAGACCACCTGGAGCCTTTGGCCCGAGCCCCCCCCCCCGCCATCAGGACGTTGCTGCATCAAGCTCGTGTGGCCGTGTGCCAGCTGGGTGGCTCAGGAGGGCCCTGTCTGTCCCCTCCCACGGGGTCCCCCTGCCCACCAAGCCCCGCCTACCTCCCAGACCATGACGTGCCCACGTCCCTTTGCAAGCCCCAAACGCCACCAAACCTGCCCCCCCCCCCGTCCATGTCCCTCCTCCCAAGACACCACAGAGGCGCCCACCACGGAGGGGCTGGTGGTCACTTTACTTACTCAGCGGCGGTGGTGGCAGCTGGTCTGGGGCTGAGGTCCGGGAGACGTCACGTGGCGGAGACCAGCATGGGAGACGCAGTGGGCGGTGTCAGCACGTGGCGGCCGGGGGCTTCGCGCTCATCCTGGGGAGACACCAGGTAGGCATTAGCCCCCCGAAGCCCACCTCCCCCGGCTGCTGCCAGGACCACGCGGGTGGTAGCGCCCATCAGGCAGACATGCATCTGGAGGTGCCCCTTGCTGAGGGCCGGACACCCACCCATCCCTGCACCCAAACTGGTCCCCAACCTCGGGCCGTCTCCTCTGCCACTGTCCGTGGCCTTTACCAGTGGCCGCGAGGGACACGCTGGGAACAGGAAGAGAAAAGTGTCACTGGTCACTGGGCGGTGGACACAGCCCGGGCGGACAGAGCAGCAGGCAACGAAACAGGCCAGCAAAACCTCTGGGAGGAAAATTCCAAGGCTGATCCCCTCTGTGGATACGGATAAGACCAGGAGCCCCGGCAGGTCCTGAGGAGATTGGACCCCTCCGCAGGAAGGAATATTCCTCAAATACCCTCGAATACCCTTAATCTGGGCTGGAGCGATAGCACAGCCGGGAGGGCATTGGCCTTGCACGCGGCCAACCCGGGTTCGATTCCTCCGCCCCTCTCGGAGAGCCCGGCCAGCTCCCGAGAGGATCCCGCCCGCCCGGCAGAGCCTGGCAAGCTCCCCGTGGCGTCTCCGAGATGCCAAACACAGTAACAACAAGTCTCACCGTGGAGACGTTCCTGGTGCCCACTCGAGCAAATCAATGAACAATGGGAGGACAGTGCAACACTGCGATTTTGATATGTATAATGATATTAATCACCCTCGATTAATATGATTGATTATTCGATACATTAATGTTAACTAGATTGTATTCATTGCAGCAGTGTTGATTAGAGCCATCATATTATGTGCGAATTAATTATATGGATGTTAATGAATAGCAAATATTCATTGATATTGATATATATGGGTTGGAACACAGCAGGTAGGGCATTCGCCTGGCACACAGCCGACCCGGGTTCGATTCCGCCGCCCCTCTCGGAGAGCCTCTCGGCAAGCTCCCGAGAGGATCCCACCCGCACAGTGGCAGAGCCTGGCAAGCTCCCAGGGGCATCTTCAAGATGCCAAACGCAGTCACAACAAGTCTCACCATGGAGACCTGACTGGTGCCCGCTTGAGCAAATCAATTAATAACGGGAGGACAGTGCGACAGTGCTACCCTTAATCTGATTAATTTGAGTGATTCAGCCCAAAGAAGCCCCTCATCCCCACTCCCAACCCCCATTGGCAACCTCCCTAGCAACGGACTCTGACCTGGGGAGAAGCCCCAGGTGGGGGCAGGTGGGAGAGACCCTCTCAAGGCCCCCTGGGACCCAGGGAGGGCTCAGAGACCTCCAGAGCCCAGGTGCTGCTGGTGCCCACGTGGCCGGGCACATGTGTCACCCGCATCTCCCCTATGAGATGGGGACTTTCACGCTTTCCTGTCTGATGCTGGGGGGTGTGTAGGGGTCTCTCCGCCCTTGGAGAAGTCCGGGTTCTCTCTTGAGCACGTTATTTTCTGTCTCTCTCTCTTTCTCTCTGTCTGTCTCTGTCTCTGTCTGTTTCTGTCTCTCTCTGTCTGTGTCTGTGTCTCTGTCTCTGTCTCTCTCTCTCTCCCCCTCCACACCTTCAAAACCCTCAAACCCTCCCAATAAAATCTATTCCCTTCACTGCCCGTCTACTCCTGAAATTCCTCTCTGCGAGGCGAGACAAGAACCCAGTGACCCTGGGTCCCGGGGGACAGAGGCGGATGGGGAGAAAGTGACCGTCTGTCTCCTCCCCGCCTCATATGAGCCACCCGTGGGGGCCCCCCCCCCCGACATCACTTTCAAGCCGGGAGCAGAGCTCGGTGCGTCGGAGAGAACCGTGGCATTCTGTGCACGGGAAGCTGGACCCCCGGGGAGCCTGTTCCCCGCATGCGCCACGAAATCTGCACAACATCTGATCCCCCTGTCCCCAGGGTCAAAGAAGTCACCGGGCGCCCACAGGGATGGCGCTGACTGCTGGCATAGGCTGCCGGACACTCAACTTCCCGCTGACAGCATTGCAGACACAGGGCGCTGAAGCGACTGTGTGTCTCCCACTTGCAGGCGGGGGGTATTGCCTGCCTCGCACCCAGCCCCCGCTATGCCAGGCCCGTACATTTGCTGCACGAGCCCGGCCTGGTACCCGGCGACCGCGCAGAGCCGCCGCCACGAGAACCAAGACAAGCCGCTGGCGGCCACGGCATCTTCGCATCGGAGAGGGCACGGTGAACCGGGGAAAACGCAGAGGAACTGCACACTGCACTGAGGGCCGCGACACCCACAGGGACCCTCAGGCCACACCAGCCGCCTCCGTCCCCACGCTCCAGCCGGGTCCACAAACCCTGCATCCGGGGAACACACAGCCCATCCCACACGCTCACAGGGTGCCCGAAGGAACCTGTGACCCCGCAGGGCTGCCTCCCAGTTTGGCAAAGTGGCCAGGATCTCACCCTCATGAGGGAAAGATGCCCGCAAGGGGCAGATACCCGGCCATCTGCAGTGGATACTGGACAGCGAAACTAAGATAGAATCAGGGGAGAAGAGAGAAATCCAAGGGTGACGAGGAGAGGAAGAGAGAGAGAGAGAGAGAGAGAGAGAGAGAGAGAGAGAGAGACAGAGAGACAGAGAGAGACAGAGAGACAGAGAAACAGAGAGACAGAGAGACAGAGAAACAGAGAGACAGAGAGACAGAGAGAAGGCAAGTGTCTCCCATAGAGGCTGGCAGGGGGTGAGGGTGATGGGAGGGACCCTGGGGACCCTGGTGCTGGGAACTGTGTCCTGGTGGAGGGACGGGTGTTGGAACACGGCACGTCTGAAACCCAACCACAAGCAACTTTGTATCTGTGATTCCATTAAAAGAAATTCATGCAAACCACAATCCTGTGGGGCTGGAGAGGTCGCCTGGGGGCGGCAGTTGCTTGCACACGGTCCCCCCAGCTTCCACCCCTGACTGCCCCTAGGGGGCCCTGGGCACCCCAGGACTGAACCCTGAGCACGGATCCAGGAGTGAGCCCTGAGCACAGAGCCAGGAGTCAGCCCTGAGCACAGAGCCGGGAGTCAGCCCTGAGCACAGAGCCGGGAGTCAGCCCTGAGCACAGAGCCAGGAGTCAGCCCTGAGCACAGAGCCGGGAGTCAGCCCTGAGCACAGAGCCAGGAGTCATCCCTGAGCACAGAGCCAGGAGTCAGCCCTGAGCTGCTCGAAAACCCTCCCCGCCACCCCCAGAAAGAGGCAGAAGGTCGCATCACCCCCTTCTCCCCGCCCATCATTTCTCAAACCCAGAGGGCATGGAGCCCCGACACGACACGGGGTGAGCCCCCCACGCCCTCCAGATATGGGGGCTTGGGGCTGGAGCAATAGCACAGCGGGGAGGGCTTCTCTCTCCCGGCCTCTTTTCTTGTTGCCTCCTCTCCTTTATCTCTTCCTCTCTCTTGGTCTCTGTCTCTCTCTGTGTCTCTGTTTCTCTGTCTCTGTCTGTGTGTCTCTCTCTCTTTCTCTCTCTGTCTCTGTCTGTCTGTCTGTCTCTGTCTGTCTGTTTCTTTCTTTGTCTGTCTTTCTGTCTATGTCTCTCTGTGTCTGTCTCTCTCTGTCTGTTTCTCTCTGTCTCTGCCTTTCTCTCTGTCTCTCTGTCTCTGTTTCTCTCTGTCTCTGCCTCTGTTTTTCTCTGTGTCTGTCTCTCTCTGTCTCCCTGTGTCTCTGTCTTTGCCTCTGTCTCTTTCTCTCTGTCTTTGTCTCTCTCTTTTCTTTCTGTCTGTTTATCTGTCTCTGTCTCTCTGTGTCTCTTTGTCTCTCCCTCTTTCTCTCTGTCTCTCTCTATATGTCTGTGTCTCTCTCTGTTCTGTCTCTCTATTGCTTTCTGTCTGTCTCTATTTGTCTCTGTGTCTGTCTCTCTGCATCTCTCTCTGTGTCTCTGGTTTCTCTCTGTCTCTGCCTCTTTCTCTGTCTCTGTGTCTCTCTGTGTCCCTGTCTCTCTCTGTTCTGTCTCTCTGTCTCCATCTATATGTTTCTCTCTGTCTGTCTCTCTATCTCTGTCTCTCTCTGTGTCTGTCTCTCTGTCTCTCTCTGTGTCTCTGTCTTTCTCTGTGTCTGTCTCTCTCTGCCTGTCTCTGTCTCCGTCTCTCTGTCTCTGTCTCTCTCTGTGTCTGTCTCTCTGTCTCTCTCTGTGTCTCTGTCTTTGTCTCTGTCTCTCTCTGCCTCTTTCTGTCTCTCTGTCTCTCTATCTCTTTCTGTCTCTGTCTCTCTGTGTTCTGTGTCTCTGTCTCTATGTTTCTGTCTGTCTCTCTATCTCTGTCTCTCTCTGTCTTTCTCTCTGTCTGTCTCTGTCTCTCTCGCCCACGCCATGCCCCTGTGTCCTCTCACCCTCGGCAGGCTGGCAGGCAGCTGGCCCGCAGGAGAGGTCAGGGCCCCGCAGGACCGATGCCCGACCACACAGGCACTGTGGACTGCTGGGAGGCCGGACAGACGCCGGGCCCCGGTGCCCAGTCAGGCTGAGACTTTCCCCCAGCAAAGCTCCTTCCTGCCCCAGCAGGGGCTCTGGGGGACACAAGGACACAGCCGTCCCTCGAACCCTGGACACGGCAGCTCAGGCCCCAGCCGGCCACGCCCCTGCAGGACCCCCGCGCACACACACACACACACACACACACACACACACACCCCGGCTCGCTCCGTGGTCAGGGCTCAGCCCAGGGGGGACCCGGGCACGTCTGTTGAGACAAAACAGGACGTGGCTGTCGGCCCGGCCGGCCACGAGTGCGACTCTCCGCCCCCTCCCCTGCGCCCCCCCAATCCTGCCCCCGCGGGTGACCGTGACCCCCTTGCGTGCGCCCTGACCTGGGTCCTGCGGGCCTGGCTCCGGGGGGCGGGTGCTGTGGGTCCCCGGCCGTGCCGTCACGGGACTACTGGCAAACAGCCAGGCTGGCCCGGAGCCCGGGAGGCGGCGGTGGTGGCGACAGGGAGGGGAGGGGGAAATCACGCTGCTCAGGAAAACGAGCCGAGGGACGTGCAAAAGCCCTGTGGCAGCCAGGAGCTCCGGCAGAGCCCGGCCCTGCACTCAGGCTCCAACCCCCAAACTCCACGACCGGGGTCCGGCCAGGAGGAAGCCCGAGAGCGGGCGTGGCCCCCAAACCCGGCGGCAGCAGCTCACAAACAAGAAGCCAAAGGGCCTCCCGGGCGTGTGGGCGTGGGACGGAGCCTGGGGTGACCGTGACCGGTCTCCTGGGCTCCTGGCATGTCCCCCAGCCCGGCCCTGCACTCACTTGGGTGTGTGCCTAAAACAGACCGTCCCAAAGAACTCTGTGTACCGGGGCGGCCACTGGCCCTGCCCGGTGTCACCTCTGTGCACGCACGGCGTGTGTGTGTGTGTGTGTGTGTGTGTGTGTGTGTGTGTGTGTGTGTTTGCGGGCAAGGTCCTCACACCCTCTGAGCTTCAAGCCGCGTCCACCCCCTCCACCGCAGCTGTGTCCGTGGGAGGGGGCGTGGGAAGAGGGGGCAGGAGGCAGGAAGGAAGGGCGGGCGCCTGGCCCTACCCCGGAACCCAGCCCGGCTCCATCCCCCCACCCCCACCCCGGAACCCCCTCGCTGCTGTGAACCCTGAGCACGGAGCACCAGGCAGCCCCCAGATACCACCACGAACCCCAACGCTGGGGCAGGCAGACAGCTCCCACCCTGGGGTGCAGAGGCCGGCCTCACCAAGCACCCATGGTGGCAGGAAGCCGGGAGCCGCAGCCCACCTCCAGATATTCCCCTGGGCCCCCCGCGGGCGATCAGGTGCACACCCGCCTTCCTTAAGCACAGCCCGCGCTTCTGGACGGCCTCTGGGTACAAGGGCAGCCTGCTGCCTTGGCTAGCAGCTGCGTGTGTGTGTGTGTGTGTGTGTGTGTGTGTGTGTGTGTGGCAAGGGAGAGGCAGACCCCCACCCCATTGAGGGAACGCAAGGAACACCCCCAGGGTGCAACGGAGAAAGCATCAGAGTGGGACAAGTCCGTGCAGCCCACGTGCCACACGGAACTGCCCCAAGTCTCTCCAACATCTCCCCACGATGCAGAAACACCCTGGAGTCCTGCCCCCAAAGCCTTCCCCTTCACCCCCACCGTCCTCATGAGTGACCGCAGAGCTGCCCCGCGGGACCCCGGCCAACCCGGGCCCATCCTGTCCCCTGGCCGCGGGCAGTGACGGCTCCTTAATTATTATTGACGTTGGCACTAAGGAGGAGACACGCGCACGCGTGTGTGTGTGTGTGTGTGTGTGTGTGTGTCTGCCTGCAGCGTGCGCTGTCCGGGGATCCACCTGCCGGGGGCGTGTGCGTTTCGACACCGCGCAGGCCTTTCTTTCTCTTCCTGTGTCCGGCCGGCCGGCCGATGAGGCTTGGGTGACTCAGCCACCGCTGCCGGGCGGGACGGGGTTCGTGGCCCCACGACGAGGCAGCTGCGTGGACGGCCAGCCGGCCGTGAGAAGGTGAACAGGCAAAGCAAACAGAAAACAAGGCAGCCCATGGGCACTCACACCCGCTTGCCCAGGGCGGCTGGAGTCACACCTGGCTGTGCTGGGGGGGGGGGGGGTTACTCCACGCTCAGTGCTCAGGTGCTCAGGACCAAACCCAGCAAAACCAGAGCTGCAGCGCCCGGCGGCCGGGCTCATTCAGGCTCGGGGGTGAGTCCTCGTTGGTGCTCGGGGGTCCCTCCGGGGTGCTGGGGCTTGACCTGGGCTGGGCTGCGTGCCAGGAACACCCCCTCCCCGCCCTCTCACGGCAGCCCCTGCCACTGGCTTATATTATTATTATTATTAATATTTTTTTTTTTTTCCTTTTTGGGTCACACCCAGCGATGCACCAAGGTTCCTCCTGGCTCATGCACTCAACAGTTCCCAATTCCCCTGGGAATGAGGTGTTGAAAGGGACGGTGGCAAGCGTGGCCTGCCACGGCTTCCAGGACCCAGAGTGCCCTCCTCTGCATGCAGGAGCCTGGGGCTGCCCTCCTGTGAGTGCTCCGGGGGCAGCAGGCGGACATGCTGCAGCTCAGAACACGTGGCCGTGTCACACTGGCAGACCCCCACCTCCGTGGCTCGACGGCTCTCCGGGGAAACCCGCAGTGTCCCAGGGGCGGGGAGGCCCGTGGCTGTCTGAGGGTCGTGGCCACACAACCTCTCTCTTGTCCAGAGCCGGAGCCAACCCCGGTTCCGTCCGCTGCCCAGTTCTGCACCTCGGACAGCCCCAGCAGGCCACGGCGGAAAATCAACCTGCGCTCACAGCATCTGTTCGACCCGCATCTGCATCCGAAGGAACGTGGGGACAGGGGGTGGACAGGGGCCAGGAGGAGCAAAGTGGCCTGCCCCGGCCACTCCGCCAGGCCTCCGAGGGCAGTGACACTCGACACACCCCCCACCCAGCATGAGGGAAGTGGACACAGCAGCCCCAAGCCTGGAGGAGCCCTGGCCGGCCACGTCCGGCTCAGACGGCCTTTCCTGCCCATCACCCGTCCCTCCAGAGCACAGAACGCACAACACAACTCTGCTCACGGGCGCCTGGGTTCCCGGGCCCAAAACTCCCCGTTGTTCTATATATATGTATTTGGGAGGTGGGTGGTACACCCGGCAGTGCCCAGGCCTTACTGCCGCTTCTGCACCCAGGAATCACGCCTGGCTGGGCTCGGGGGACCGTACGGGATGCCAGGGAGTGACCTCCAGTCGGCCGCACGCAAGGCCAGCACCCTGCCCGCTGGGCTACAGCTCCGGCCCCCATGGGCATGTTCTTGGATTCCCCCCGCCAGCAAGTTCAAGGTTTCAAACTACCTCTTTCACCCATGAAATATTGAAAGGAAGGAAGGAAGAGAAAGAAAGAAAGAAAGAAAGAAAGAAAGAAAGAAAGAAGAAAGAGAAGGAAGAGAAAGAAAGACAAGGAAGGAAGGAAGGAAAAAAGAAAGAAGGAAAGAGGGAGGGAGGGAGGGAAAGAAGGAAAGAAGGAAGGAAGGAAAAGAAAGAAAAGAAGAGAAAGAAAAACAAGGAAGGAAGGAGGGAGGGAGGAAAGGAAGGAAGGAAGAGAAAGAAGAAAGAAAAAGAAAGAAGAGAAAGAAAGACAAGGAAGGAAAGAAGAAAAAGAAAGAAAGAAAAGAAAGACAAGGAAGGAAGGGAGGGAGGGAGGGAGGGAAAGAAGAAAGAAAGAAAGAAAGAAAGAAAGAAAGAAAGAAAGAATAAGAGAAAAAAAGAAAGACACGGAAAGAAGGAAGGAAGGAGGGAGGGAGGGAAGGAAGGAAGGAAGGAAGGAAGGGAAAGAAGACAGAAAAAGAAAGAAAGAAGAGAAAGAAAAACAAGGAAGGAAGAGAGGAAAGGAGGGAGGGAGGGAGGGAGGGAAAGAAGAAAGGAAGGCAGGGAAAGAAGAAAGAGAAAGAAAGAAAGAAGAAAGGAAGGAAGGGAAAGAAGAAAGAAAGAAAGAAGAGAAAGAAAGACAAGGAAGGAAAGAAGAAAAAGAAAGAAAGAAAAGAAAGACAAGG
Organism: Sorex fumeus; assembly: GCF_029834395.1. NCBI lineage: Eukaryota > Metazoa > Chordata > Mammalia > Eulipotyphla > Soricidae > Sorex > Sorex fumeus. The sequence goes on from NW_026606332.1 coordinate 205,330, forward strand.
AAGGAAGGAAGGGAGGGAAGGAGGGAGGGAGGGAGGGAGGGAGGAAAAGAAGAAAGAAAGAAAGAAAGAAAGAAAGAAAGAATAAGAGAAAAAAGAAAGACACGGAAAGAAGGAAGGAAGGAGGGAGGGAGGGAAGGAAGGAAGGAAGGAAGGAAGGAAGGAAGGAAGGAAGGGAAAGAAGACAGAAAAGAAAGAAAGAAGAGAAAGAAAAACAAGGAAGGAAGGGAGGAAAGGAGAGAGGGAGGGAGGGAGGGAGGGAAAGAAGAAAGGAAGAAGAAATAAGAAAGAAGAGAAAGAGAGACAAGGAAGGAAGGAAGGAAGGAGGGATGGAGGGAAAGAAGAAAGGAAGGCAGGGAAAGAAGAAAGCAAGAGAGAGAAAGAAAGGAAGAAAGAGAGAGAGAAAGAAAAGAACCAAAGACCGATCTCACAGGCCCCTCCTGCTGCCCCGAAGATGTGGGTTCGCAGACCGACAGCCAAGGGACGCCAACACACCCCCCACCCCTCGCTGCCGCCGCAGCCCTCTTCCAGATCTCCTCTCCACCTCACCGTCCAGGGCAGGCTGGGTCAGTTCTGGCCACCAGGGAGCGGCGAGGACAGGCAGGGGAATGGCCTGAAGGCAGCTGACCCCCGGCTCCATCCTGGGCACCCCCAGGCTCCCCCAGGCTGCAGTGACGCCTCAGGGCAAGAGCCCGGAGAAGCCCCTGAGCATCGCCAGGGGTGGCCCCCACCAGCTCGACCGAAGCCAGGCTCCCTCATCCCCCACGCCCCAGTTCCCTGTACACTTCCGCCCACTCTTGGGCCCCTATAGCGGGCACCCCTGACCTCCAAGACGGGGGCGGCGGGCAGCGGGCACCAGCCCCAGCGCAACTCACCGCCGGCTGCCAACGGGGGGTTCTGGGATACGCTAACGGCCGTGACTTCTCACTCCCGGCTCCTCTGCGCCTCGGGGCCCTGGTCGAGTGTGGGGCCGCCCCGGCCGGCCAGCGCACATATGCTGCTGACCGGGGCCTGGACACCTAGTCATCAGCGGCTCATGGGCGGCTCGATCATAAAAAAGCTATTTCGCCTCCTGGATTCCTGCCGCCGTGGCATCTCCTGCACGTGTCTGAGGCCCGGGTCACGGGGAGCCCCGACTTCCTGAGAGCACTGAGGGGGCCCCCCGGAGCAAAGGCAGGGGTGGAGGGAGCAGGGGAGGGTCCCTGCCACTCGCTGGGGGCACTTGCCACCACTCGGGGGTCCTGGAAAGAGCGGGTAGAGCCCGGGAAAGTGGCTTGCATGGGCGACCGACCGGGTTTCTCTGACCTCCAGGGTGCCGAGCCAGCACCCAGGGGTGAGGAGACTGACTTGCAGGGCCCCTTCTGCAGGACAAGCACGCACACTGAGGACAACGAGGGCCCCACAGGGGGCCACAGGGCCTCAGGGCTTCGGGGAACAGAGGGGGCACCGAGGCTGGCCAGACCCCCCTGCACCACGGCACCCAAAGCCTTGTCAACAGCGGGGGCGGGTGAGGCGTGAGCAAGGCCTGTAGCAGCCGCGGGGGAGGCTGGCAGGCGTGTGCGGGCGGCTCAGGGCGACTCATGGGGCCGGGCACCGGCTTCCCGCTGCGGCCTGGGGCCAAACACGCTGGCTGGCGGAGGAAGGCGCCCAGACGCTAGGATTTCCCAGGGGAGAATCCTCCCCTCACTCCGGATGCAGTTCCCCTGTGGTTTCTAGCAGAGGCAAAAAAAAAAAAAAAATTTAAAAAAAGAAAAAAATCCAGCAAGGGGCTCAATTCCCAGCATTTCCTAGGGTTCCCCGCCCCCGAGCACTGCCTGGAATCGTTCCTGAGTGCAGAGTCAGGAGGAAGCCCTGAGCATCGCTGGGTGGAACCCAAAAAGGAAAAGAAAGAAAGAAAGAAAGAAAGAAAGAAAGAAAGAAAGAAAGAAAGAAAGAAGCAATGAAGGAGAGGAAAGAAGGAAGGAAGAAAGGAGAGAAAGGAGAGAAAGGAAGGAAGGAAGGAAGGAGAGAAAGAAAGAAAGAAAGAAAGAAAGAAAGAAAGAAAGAAAGAAAGTAGAGAGAGAAAGAAAGAAAGGATGGAAGGGAAGGAGGGAGGACAGAAGGAAGGAAGGAGAGAGAGAAACAAAGAAAGAAGCAAGAAAGACGAAAGAAGGAAGGAAGGAAGGAAGGAAGGAAGGAAGGAAGAAGAGAAAGAAAGAAAGGAAGGAAGGAGAGAAAGAAAGAGAAAGAAAGGAAGGAGAGAGAGAAAGAAAGAAAAGGAGAGAAAGAAAGGATGGATGGGAAGGAGGGAGGACAGAAGGAAGGAAGGAGAGAGAGAAAGAAAGAAAGAAAGAAAGAAAGGATGGAAGGGAAGGAAGGAAGGAAGTAGAGAAAGAAAGAAAAGAAGGAAGGAAAGGAGAGAAAGAAAGGAAGGAAGGAAGGAAGGAAGGATGAAAGGGAAGGAGGAAGGAAGGAAGGAAGAGAGAGGGGCTGGACTGATAGCCCAGCGGGGAGGGCATTGGCCTGGCACGTGGCCGACCCGGGTTCGATTCCCAGCATCCCATAGGGTCCCCTGAGCACCGCCAGGAGTCATTCCTGAGTGCAGAGCCAGGAGGGACCCCTGAGCACCGGCGGGTGGGACCCAAAATAGAAAAAATATAAAGAGTTGAGCTGTACCTCTGACAGGGTTGGTGGCCTTGAATCACGCAGGCCACGTCCCACTCAGCACAAGATGGGCGCTTTCCCAGGGGGCTGGTGGTGGGAACGGAGTGGGTTCACACCCAGCGGTGCTCAGGGCTTGCTCCTGGCTCACTGCTCGGAGTCACTTCTGGTGGGGCGGAGGGTCCTCACGTGCAGAGCCCCGTGAGCTGTGTGTAAGCTCTCGGAGCACCGTGGGGACTCCACGGAAGGCCTGGTCCACGGAAGAGCCATGTAACGCCCGGTCCACGTGAGCTGGACATGAGCTTAATGTAAGCGCCACTGAAGCGTGGTCTACACACACTCTACTTCGGTGTTTCGTACGTCCTCTGTGAGGCCTGCTCTACGGAGACTGTACGGAGGTACTCCTTCCATAAGCTCTTCACCTGACAGTGCTCCGTAAGATAATACAGAAGGAAGGCCTGGCTGATACAAGTGCCACGGAAGCTCTCCGGAAGCTCTGTGGAACCTCTACGGAACGCTGTGTACGCTCAGCACAGCTACACGCCAGTGGAAGCCCGACCTAAGGCCTGCCCACACGAGCACTCCGTGAACCCCGTAAATGCCACGGAAGCTGAGTTCAGCTCCATGTCACCTCCACGGGAGTCTCTACGTAACCTCCCTGCGCCCTGCTTGGTGCAGCCTGTCCGTGAACCCTACACACACTCCAAGCTCAGCGTACGTCAGCGCTCCCGAAACCACTCCCTAGGCCACGCCTAAAGGCCACGGAAGTTCTACAGAAGGCCTGCGAAGAAGGTCTGGTCCTACTCAAGGCCTGGTTTCCGGGGGTCCAGCAGGGGGTCCCCGCAGAGGGTAGCTGGTGCATCCTTTGAAGACACGTCTCAGCTCACTCTCATTGCTCCGGTCCCTTCCGTGGACACGGGACGGGAATGGGAAGAAGAATCCCGGATAAAGACCCTCCCTCCCCCGGGCCACTCTGCCAAGAAGGGGCTCAGGGCGGCTCTCGGGACCCCAGGGTGGCGCTCTCTAGACTGGGTCCCCTTCTTTACAGCAGCTCTCCGGACACACAGGTGGGCCCGGCCCACCCCGTCCCCTCCCAGCAGACCCGCAAACAAACCCCACAAGTCGGCGAACAAACCCTCCCAACCGGCCACACCAGCTCCAGGCAAATGACACCCGGCGGCGCCTCTTCCGGTTAAGACCGTCCGAGGGGGAAGCTGGCATGAGCAGGGCAGCCCTGGGACGCTCCGTAGGGCCACGGGGCTCCGGCCAACAGAGCCGGAATGTTCCAGGCGCCAGATCAAGTGGGCGGAGCTGCGGGGAGCACAGAACCTCGTTGGCGGGGCAGGCCGCCGTTGCGTCTGGGGCAGAGGAGAGTTTAGGTAGAGACTTTCACGGAGGTGACACGGAGCTCAACCCAGCTTCCGTGGCACTCACGGGGCTCATGGCGTGCTGTTAAAACCCTGCCCAGAAAAAACTCCACGTCCAACACCTCCGAGATGAACGCTCCCTGTTGTTAATCCCTCCTCTCCGGGAACGCTCACGGCAGAGACTCAACTGTGCCGCTGTGCAGTCTCCCAGGAGTTAAGTCCTGTGGCATTGACATAGGCCCAAGGAGGGAGAGGCCCGGAGCTGAGGGCCAGACCTTCCCACTGGGGGCACTCACAGAGGCACGAGCCACCGTGTGCCCGGCGGGGCTGGGGTACCCCATGCCACGTGGCCTCTGGGTCGTGGCACTCGGATGTCCTTCGTGGGAGCCGTGTCCCTTGGGGACTTCCACCCACCTGTTTCCCCCCAATGGCCTGCACCCCAGCTCAGAGGATGACCCCATGGCCGTGGCCTCTCGGGGTGATGCTGTCTCTGTGTGTGTGTGTGTGTGTGTGTGTGTGTGTGTGTGTGTTTAGGGGGGGAGATGTGAAGGTCACAGGTTTGCAGGATGAACGCCACGGAAGTGTTTCCAGACCTGGTACACCAAGGGTGTTGCTCTCAGCACCGGGGACCACGACATCGGTGAGCCCCAACTACATCATTTAGGGGACGCCGCGGGGAACTGGCTGAGAAATATATACGCACCACACACACACACACACACACTCACACACATTCACACTAACACTCATGCACACACACTCACACATAAATTCACACACTAACACTCATGCACACAGTCACATGCGCTAACAGACACAGTGGCCGTCAGACACACACACTCACATGGACACACATGACACAGTCACACACTCACATACATTCACACTAAAAGTCATGCACACAGTCACATATACACTCACACCACAAACACGCACAAACCACACAAATGCACACATGCTCACACACACACCCACGGACATACACGCACTCATACACACACACAAACACACACACCAACACTGACACATACACACATACACACACACTCCCATCCACTCACACATTCACAGAGATACACACACTCACACACACCAACACACACAGACATACACATTCACACCCAGACTCAGACACACAGACACACACACTCACACTAACACTCATGCACACACACACACGTACCCACACCCATCCTCACTAAAACTCACGCACAGTCACATATACACTCACACCACAAGCACACACACAAGCCGCACAAACGCACACACGCTCACACATACACATGCGTGCACATACACACAAACACACACAGACACTCACGCACACCATCACTGGCACATACCGGCACACACCCATTCACATAATTCATAAACACACACTGTCATACACTTCCATTCACAGACACACACTCACGCACACAGTCAGACACAAACAGACTCACATAGCCACAGACACAGACACACAGACACTGACACACACTCGCACACACACACTCCTGTCCCTTCTCCGCTCAGCCAAAGTCCACTGCAGGGGACTGGGTGTGACCACCGTGGGTAACTGTGACACCTGGGTAACTGCACCGGGCCCTGGCCGGCCAGCCCAGTCCTGCCGCCTCCTCCTACCTGACCCTGGGCCCAAACTGACCGCAGCGCTGGGAACTCTGAACACCGTCCAGTGGCCAACAACAGTCGCCAAGCAGGGCCGCGGGCCCAGCGGTCAGCACTGGGAGGTTCCCAGGCCTCTCTGGCTGGGAGAAGGCAGATTTGGCATGGAACTCAGATCCACACAACGACTCAGATCAACACAACGGCAGAGCCCCAGGCAGGAGGAGGCACACTAAGCCAAGTACTTACCTTGCGTGTGACCAGTCAGGGCTCAACGAACCCAGCACCCCACAAGCAGCCGTGACCTCTGTGCCCAGAGCCAGGGGGAAAACCCCCCGAGTTTCATTGGAAACCCCAAACGAAAACAAAAACCGAACATTCTCGGGGATTCTCCGGAAGGAACTTCCCATTTCTTTTTTTTTTTTTGGAGGGGTGGGTTGCCGCTTGCTACAATATTTTCCTCCTGCTGGTCTTTATTATTCCATCTCATTAGTCTCCGATCCTCACGGGGTGGGATTTTTCTCTCCGGAGTGACCTCAAGGGTTCCGGAGTGACCGATCTGCTCACACACCCTCCCCAGCACCCCAAAGTCAGGAAATCAAACTGAAGTGTAGGTGCTGGAGTGATGATAGCACAGCGGGGAGGGCATTTGCCTGGCACGTGGCCGACCCGGGTTCGATTCCCGGCATCCCACAGGGTCCCCCGAGCACCGCCAGGAGAGATTCGGAGTGCAGAGCCAGGAGTAAGCCCTGAGCATCACTGATGGGACCCAAAAAGCCAAATAATAATAATAACAATAATAATAATAATAAAATGTAAGAGAGAAAATGAATACACGATAGCACAGCGGGTAGGGCGTTCGCCTTGCACGCAGCCAACATGGCCGACCCGAGTTCGATTCCTCCGCCCCTCTCAGAGAGCCCGGCAAGCTACCGAGAGTATTCGATATGCCAGACACATATACGTATAACTGGATATATATATATATAAACAACTGGATGTACATATAATATATATAAAATCAATGAGTAACGGGACGTCAAGTGATCAAGAGAAGTGATATTCTATCATATATTCAAGACACACACACATTCTATCGAGGTAACGCAACGCAGAAATGCAGTTCTGACCACGGTGACTCTCTGGCCCACTTTTTCTTTCCCACAGAAAAGCCATCCCGGGCCAGGGTTACCCCCACAGCCGCACCCACAAACCCACAATGCGGCAACCCACAACACACCACGGCCGTGGCCCAGCTCCCCAAGGACATCCGGGCCAGGCAGGGATGGCATCACAGCCTCTGGGGTGTGGGGTAAGGGGGGTCCCAGAGGCTCTCAGTCAGTCTGGGTGGCACCCCCAGAACAAGGTCACGGCATACTCCCCCCTAAAAAAAAACACCAACCCCGCCCAGGACGGTCAAGGTTCTGGGCCACAGCCCACACAGACAGTCCGTGTTCCAGGAAACGGCTGAGCATGGCATGTGAGGAAGCCGTCTCAGTGATGCTTCCTCCCTGACCCCCGCCCCCAGATCCACTGCCCGCATTTTCTGGACAGCAGAGAGAGAGAGAGAGAGAGAGAGAGAGAGAGGAAGAAGGGTCACCACATCACCGGGGGCCCTTGGGAGGAAAGCCAGAGATTCCTGGCACCCCCAAAGTTGGCCGGGAAGCATGTCTACGCAGGGTGCCTAGGCAGTGTCTGACGCAGCATGACTGCACGCCTAGACACGCCCAGAAGACAGATGACACAGGGGGACCAGGCAGGGGACAGAGGGGGTGGCAGAGAGACTCGCGACGTGCAGATGATTCCCAGATGACACACACGAGCCATAAAGATGGCAGGTTGATGGTTCAGTTGATCTCAAATGACTGGCAGGGATCAGTCAGATCCCAACACAACACAACACAACACAACAGGCAGATGGCTGATACCAGGAGATGAGAGCGATTGATACCTGAGAGGCAGAGAGGGGTAGATAGATACAGGGGATGACGGAAATGAGGGCTGGTATGATTCATCGATGAGGAGAGAGAAAAACAGACCACGGGGCCAGACAGACGGACCACCAATAAAAGACATACATGGATAGCCGTAAAGATAATGGACGGACGGGTGGAGAGACAGACTGGGTGGTTAGGTGGATGATGTGTGGATGGGTGGGGAGTGGGTGGGTGATCAGATGGCTGGATAAAGGGACCGGGAGATGTGTAGATGGGCAGATGTGTACTTGGGGAGACAGATGTACTTCTAGGGATAATGGATGGATGGATGGATGGATGGATGGATGGATGGATGGATGGACGGACGGATGGGTGGATGGGTGGATGCATGGATGGATGGATGGGTGGGTGGATGGATGGATGGGTGGGTGGATGGATGGATGGATGGGTGGGTGGATGGATGGATGGGTGGATGGATGGATGGGTGGATGGATGGGTGGGTGGATGGGTGGATGGGTGGATGGATGGATGGATAGATGGATGGATGGATGGATGGATGGATGGATGGATGGGTGGGTGGGTGGATGGATGGATGGATGGGTGGATGGATGGATGGGTGGGTGGATAGATGGATGGGTGGATGGATGAGTGGATGGGTGGATGGATGGATGGATCAGTGGATGGATATATGGTGGATGGACAGATGGAGGGATGGATGGGTAGATAAATAAATGGATGGCGAGACGGGTGGATCGGTGGACGGACGGGTACGCGGGTGGAACGGCAGAGTTATGCCTGGGTGGTTGGATAGGTGGGTGGATGAACAGATGGACAGAGAGATGCATGGCTGTGGAAGTCAGCAGCGTGGCAAAGGGCACTTGATAAGACAAGACCCGACCTTGCAAAGCAACCCAGAAGCAAAGCCTCGCAAGAGGGAGTCTCTGGGCCCAGTCGGCAAGAACAGGGGGTCAAGCCAGCACCGGGTGTTCGGCCTTGAGCCTCACTCGACCTCCTGGTCACAGGTGCCCAAGACACAGAAACTGTGTCACGTGTGCTTAGCGGGCCATCGTAACTGCAGTGTCTAGCCTGGATTGGGATTGGAGTGGAGCAGAGCAGAATCCCAGAGCTGACAGGCCCATAATGCTGCACTCGATGGGATTGGACCTTCCCATATGCCGAGACCCTCTATCACCAAACACGTGTGTCTTTGGCATGTGTCTCAGTCATCGGCTGCCCCCGGAGAGTGATTCTCCGTGCGCCCGTCGCCCTTCAGCCCACGTCTGCCAGGACCCAGTATGTAACGTGTCCGTTGGGGGGAAACTGTTTCCCAACAGGGGAAGGGAGGATCTATTTGGGTGAATGATGATGGGTGGCGTGTGGGCGGACGGATGGAGGGGTGGATGGCTCAGAGGATAAATTAGATGGAAGGCTGGGTTGATGGATGGGAAGATGGTGGGTGGATGGGTGGACGTGCACAGATGGCAGATCGGCACAAAGAACATGGAGGGGACAAAGTTCCTTCTCCTCCGTGTGCAGTGGAGACATTTGACACCCCACAAAGCTGGAGCAAGATACGGAACTCGGTTCAACCCTCAACACACTCCTCCATGGGGCTGGATTCTGTGTCCACGCCTGTGAAGAGAGCATGGGGCCCACGGCAGCTGCTGGCATGCACAAGGCACAGGTGGGCCCGTGGACACACCGATTCTCCTTGTCCTGGGAGCCGAGGGCCAGGCGAGCGCCTGGCTTATGACGGCACTGAAGCAGTCCAGGAAGGGGGGGGTCTTGGCCACTGGCCACGCCACTGGCTGTTTCACAAGCCCGGGAGGACTCACGGGCCAGATGGCCCAGAGTAGCCATGAATCAGGAAAGAGACAGGAGGGAAGCGGGAAGATCCCTTGTGGTGGGGATTCCTCGATGGCCACGTCTATATTGTTACCTTATTTATATCTATATTGAGTCTGTTCCGAATCTAAATGTCTATAGCCATCCGGATAAACGATCTGATCCATGCATTCACCTCCATTCCTACGAATGGTTACTATTATTATTATTACTACTTATTCATGTATGCATTCATTCTCTCCTATCTACTGATGCATCGAACCACCCATTAGATCTTATCTATGCATCTACCCCTCACCTGGGCTGGAGCGATAGCACAGCGGAAGGGCATTTGCCTTGCACGCAGCCAACATGGCCGACCCGAGTTCGATTCCTCCGCCCCTCTCGGAGAGCCCGGCAAGCTACCGAGAGTATCTCGCCCGCACGGCAGAGCCTGGCAAGCTCCCCATGACGTATTCGATATGCCAGACACAGTAACAACAAAGTCTCCAATGGAGACATTACTGGGCCCGCTCGAGCAAATCGATGAACAACGGGAGGACAGTGACAGACAGTGACCCCTCACCTACCCATCCAGTTACTCTATTTATAAATCTGTCCATTCAACCCTTTTATCCCTCATTCATCCCATCATTGCATTCATCCCACCTGTGCATCTATCATCAAATCATTTCATCCATCTACCCAGCCATTCTCTCCAATGATCCATCCAATCAATCTAGTCATGTATCCACCCAATTTTTCCATCAATCCATCCCTCCATCCATCCAATCTATCCATCCATCTAAATGTTGTCTGTCCATCTATCCAGCTACCCAATTACACCATCTATCCAACCACCCAATTATACCATTTATCCATCCTGCCAGCCAGCCAATTATTCCATCCATCCATCCATCCATCCATCCATCCATCCATCCACCCACCCACCCATCCATCCATCCATCCATCCATCCAATTATACCATCCAGTCAGCCAGCCAGTGAATTATTCCTTCCTTCCTTCCTTCCTTCCTTCCTTCCTTCCATCCATCCACCCACCCATCTATCCATCCACCCAATTATACCATCCATCCATCCAGCCAGTGAATTATTCCATCCATCCATCCATCCATCCATCCATCCATCCAATTATACCATCCAGTCAGCCAGCCAGCTAGTGAATTACTCCTTCCTTCCTTCCTTCTCTCCATCCAATTATACCATACAGTCAGCCAGCCAGCCAGTGGATTATTCCATCCATCCATCCATCCATGCATCCATGCATCCATGCATCCATCCATCCATCCATCCATCCATTCATCCACCCGATTATACCATCCAGTCAGTCAGCCTGGGCCAGTGAATTATTCCTTCCTTCCTTCCTTCCTTCCTTCCTTCCTTCCATCCATCCATCCATCCATCCATCCCTCCATCCAATTATACCATCCAGTCAGCCAGCCAGTCACTGAATTATTCCATCCATCCATCCATCCATCCATCCATCCATCCATCCATCCATCCATCCACCCAATTATACCATCCAGCCAGTCAGCCTGGAACAGCAAATTATTACATCCATCCATCCATCCATCCATCCATCCATCCAACTATACCATCCAATTATACCATCCAGTCAGCCAGCCAGCCAGTGAATTATTCCTTCCATCCATCCATCCATCCATCCATCCATCCATCCGTCCGTCCATCCATCCGTCCGTCCATCCACCCAATTATATCATACAGCCAGTCAGCCTGGATCAGTGAATTATTCCGTCCGTTCGTCCATCCATCCATCCATCCATCCATCCATCCATCCATCCATCCATCCATCCATCCATCATCCATCCAACTATACCATCCAGTCAGCCAGCCAGCCAGTGAATTATTCCTCCCATTCATCCACTCATCCACCCAATTATATCATCCATCCATCGGATGATTCCATCCACCCACACAATCATTCCATCCGTCACTCTAGCCATCCATCCACCCAATGATTCCCTCACTCCCTCCGTCCCTCCATCCTTCCCTGCAAGAAGGCTAGACGTAAGGGCCGGAAAAACACAGACGACAGGCAGTCAGTGCTGTCGGTGACACAGACGTGACAAACCACGCCGGGCAGGAGCCTTTGCCTCCAGGCTGCTGACAGCAGAGCTGACCAGGGCAGAGGTCACTGACTCCCTCATGGGTGGCGGCTGCCCAGCCAGTGGGCACGTGGAGGCCCAGGGCACAGGCTTCTCTCCCTGGCCAGCAGACCTGGATGCAGGTCCGCTACCCCGTCCTCCTGTGGACACCTTCCAGGCCGATCTATGTCCTCATCTCCCGGTCTTGCAGGGACCTCAGGAGGACACATGGATGGCTCATGGAGGCCGGCATGTATGCCCGAGCCTGGGCTGACAGGGGTCAGCGGGCAAGGACGCAGAAGGGGCTTTGCCCCCAAGGTGGCAAAGGGGTCGGCGGGGTCATGCTACAGAGGAGTGATACAGTCATGCGGCCCGGTCAGCATTTGTGAGAATGAGTGAGGAGAGGAAATGAGGAAGGGGTGGGGAGGAGGAAGGAGGAGAGAGGAAGGAAGAAAGGAAGGAAGGAAAGAAGGAAGGGAGGGAGGGAGGGAGAGAAGGATAAGAAGGAATGAAGGAAGGAAGGAAAGAAGGAAGGAAGGAAGGAAAAAAGGGTGGAAGGAAGGAAGGAAGGGAGGGAGGGAGGGAGGGAGGGAGGGAGGGAGGGAGGGAGGGAAGGAAGGAAGGAAGAAGGGAGGGAAGGAAGGAAGGAGAAGGGGAATGGAGAGGTAGGGAGGGAAAGAAAGAAGGAAGAAGGGAGGGGAAGAAGAAAAGAGAAGAATGAAGGAAGGGAGGATGGAAGGAGGGAAGGAGGAAGGAGGAAGGAAGGAAGGAAGGAACAAGGAAGGAAGGAAAGGAGGGTGGGGAGGAAGGAAGGAGAAGAATGAAGGAAGGGAGGAAGAAAGGATGGAAGGAAGGAAGGGAGAGAAGGAACGAAGGAAGAAGAAGGAGAAGGGAGGGCTAGGAAGAGAAGGAAAGAAGGAAGGAGGGAGGGAGGGGAGGAAGGAAGGAGAAGAATGAATGAAGGAAGGAAGAGGGAAGGAAGGAAAGTATGAAGGAAGGAGGAAGGAAGGGGGAAGGAGGAAGAAAGGAAGGAAGGAAAGAAGGAGGGAGGGGAGGAAGGAAGGAGAAGAATGAATGAAGGAAGGGAAGGGAGGAAGGAAGGAAAGGAAGAAGGGAGGAAGGAAAGGAGGGAGGAAGGGAAGAGGGAACAATGAGGGAGGGTAGGAGAGGAAGAAGGCAGGAGAGGAAGGAAGGGAGAGGAAGATAAGAGGGAAGGAGAGAAAGGAGAGGAAGGGAGACCGAGGGAGGAAGGAAGGGAAAGAAAAAAGGAAGGAAAACAGGAAGGGAGGGAGGGAGGAAGAGGAGGGAGGGAGGATGGGAGGGGAGGCAGTCCCCGGGAAGCTCTGAATCTTTGTGTCCCCGACAAATCCCAGAGGCTGCCGTCCTGAGCCCGGGGTGGGGTGGTGTGAAATGAACAGGGTGTTTCTGTGGCAGTGCTGGGGGCTCCACGCAGTCCCGACTCTCCGGCATGGGTCCTTGTTCTGAGAAAGGGACCACCCAAGGGGCAACACAGGGCTCGAGCAGCTTGTATGGCCAAGTCCGCCACCAGTCATGGCCTCACCCCTCCCACCATCTGCTCCTGGGGAACCGCCACAGGTGGCCTTGTGGGCCCCGAACCCCCAGCAAAGTGACATGGGGGTGTGGAATCCATGACCTAGGGGATCCATGGCAAAGAGAATCCGTGGCCTGGGGGAATTGGTGGCAAAGAGAGCCCCGTGGCCCGTGGGATCCGTGGCAAAGAGAATCCGTGGCCCGTGGGACCCGTGGCAAAGAGAATCTGTGGCCTGGGGGAATTGGTGGCAAAGAGAGCCCCATGGCCCGTGGGATCCGTGGCAAAGAGAATCCGTGGCCTGTGGGATTCGTGGCAAAGAGAATCCGTGGCCTGTGGGATTCGTGGCAAAGAGAATCCATGGCCTGGGGGATCCGTGGACCCCCAAGGCTGAGGCACACAGCTCCCCTGGGTCCTAACCCACAAGGACCCGCCTGCCACCCGCAGGACTCTGGCCAGGAGGGGAGAGAAAGGGAGAGGTCTGCGCCCTCTCCCGTGTGCATCCGTGACAGGCCACGGAAGCCGCCACCACACCCAGCACCGCTCACAGTCTTCACAGCCTCAGTCATGGAGGATTCCCGCCTCCCCTGGCTGGGAGCTGGCATGCGGCAATGCTGGGCGGGTGGCAGGGTGGCACGCCCCGTGCTCCGTTGCCTCCGGCCACAGAACCCTGAGTCATCCCAGGGACGACACAGGAAGAGGAGCCCCAGGAACTGAGGCAGACTCTGCAATGTGCATTCCGTGGCCCTCGGTGCTCCCTCGGGAGGCACCGGGCGAGTGACACCGACCTGACCGTGTGTTCTCTGGGTTTTGTGTCCCCAACCAAAGACCACCAGGGACGGCTGTCCTGAGCCTGGGGCGGGTGGTGTTAAATGAACAGGGTGTTTCCATACCTTGCCGGGGTTCCACGTGGTCACGACTCCCCAGCGTGGGGCCCTTGCTTCAAGGAGGTGACGGCCTCGCACACCCAACACCAGGGTCCACGTGGGTATGGGGACACCGGCAGTCACGAAACTGGGCAGGAGCCAGATGGGGGTAGCAGAGAGTTGGTGTCAAACCTGCCACCACCAGCCGTGGCTGCCGCAGAACAGCGCAGCCTCTCAGCGCCCGGCAGCCAACCACTGCCCCCTGTCGGCCAAGCACCAGCCAGGGCACTGCCAAGGAGCACCCCCCCAGTACATCAGAGCAGGGTTCGAGGTTGGAAGCAGCATGTCCCCAGCTTCCGTGACACTCTGTGTATCCCTCGCCGGAAAACATGCATGCAGTAGGCACGCACGTTCACTGTCCACGGCGGAAAACACACAACAGGCACGCACGTTCATTGTCCATGGCAGAAAACACGCAGTAGACACGCATGTTCACAGTCCATGCTGGAAAACACACAGTAGGTACACAAATTCACCGTCCACACCAGAAAACACGCAGTAGGCACGCACGTTCACTGTCCCTGGTGGAAAACACGCAGTAGGCACACACGTTCACCCTCCCCGCCAGCCCACTGCCTGTGAGACAGCCGTGGCATTTCCACACTCGTTGGCCCTCATGGGTCCTACACATCAGCAGCGGGCACAGGGACGCGCCACCCACGTCTATGCCACGGGAGCATCACGACTCAGAAACTGTATCCACGGGACGTGCTCCCAACGGACACACACTTCATTTTAGGGTAGGGGGGGCTTCGTCTAGGGCAGTCTGGGGCAAATTTTCGTCTCGGAGCCCAGGGGTCACTCCTGGCCGTGCTCGGGAGTCAGGCTGAGCTGTGTGCAAGATAAGGCATAGTGTGTGTGTGTGTGTGTGTGTGTGTGTGTGTGTGTGTGTGTAACCAAAAAAAAAAAATCTCAACCTTGGGCCACGCCGGATGATGCTCAGGGCTCCCTCCTGGCTCTGCCCTTAGGAATGAGGCTTGGCCGTGCCCGGCCAGCACCCACCCGGCTGTGTTGCGGCATTTGTGTGGTGCTGTGTGTTCGAAGCGTGAGGAGGGGGTCTTCCTCTCGCATCCCTGTCTTCGCCTGAAGGCTCTGTTGTCCCCCACCTCTCCCGCTGAGACCACCCCACTCCCACCAGCCAGCTGGCCAGCGGAGCCCGTGTGGGCGCGTCTGGGGGGGCTTGTGTGCACGCAAGTTCGCCCAAAGCAGTGGACTGCAGCCAGGCCACCGACGGAGCCGCTGGCCCGGGCCTGCGTCCAGACGGAAGTTGTGCCTGGCTCCGCCGTGCCCAGACCGTGCCAAGTTCACCGGGTTCTCAGGCGCACACGGACACTGGCGGGGGCATGGGGGATGGTGTGACCCCCTTATCCCCCCCCCCACCAGGGGTTCTGCAGGGCATCCTCAAGCTGTTGTGAGCCGGGGGTCCCCGGGCAAGACAACCAGTGTTCTCCAAGGTACCACGGCGGGCGCAGCCTGTGAATCCGTCACCCAGGGGCCCGCCAGGTCCCACCCGCTGAGTGTGAGCACAGACCAACCGAGCCGTCTCCTTCGCCAAGATGCCAACTGTCCTGGGCCCTGGTGCCCAGGAGGTGGCCCACTGGCAGATAAGAGGCTGGCATATTCTCAGGGCCAAAAAGCTGAATGTGTGCTCGTGTGTCCAGCAGGCAGGCAGACAGACGGTGCTCATTGGGCAGGAAACTGCATCCTCTATGAAGAGGGGCGGCCGTGCCTTCCTTTCTGAGCCCCTGCACCAACCCAGCAGCTGTGGAGCTATGACCTACCTCCCTGCTCTGTGTGGATGTTAGTTTCACTGGAGTTCACACGTTGGAGTTAGAATGTCCGAGTTCGAATGTCTTCCCTCTGCGCTGTTATCCTGGGGTTTCATTTTTCTTTTCTTTCGCTTTGTGGGTCCCACCCGGCGATGCTCAGGGGTTCCTCCTGGCTCTGCACTCAGGAGTGACTCCTGGCGGTGCTCAGGGGGACCCTATGGGATGCTGGGAATCGAACCCAGGTTGGCCATGTGCAAGGCCAATGCCCTCCCCGCTGTGCTATCACTCCAGTCCTGGAGTTGTTAAAAATAATGCATAGTGATAAAATTTCCCCTTCCTGTCCGTTTGCAGTTATCACTGTGTAATTTCTTTTGATCACTGTGTCATTATGCTTTTTTGCTTTTTGGGTCCCACCTGGCGATGCTCAGGGGTTCCTCCTGGCTCTGCACTCAGGAATCACCCCTGGCGGTGCTCGGGGGACCATAAGGGATGCTGGGAATCGAACCCGGGTCGGCCGAGTGCAAGGCAAACCCCCCCCGGGCCCCCGCTGTGCTATCGCTCCAGCCCCTTGTGGGGTTTCTATGTTCACCAATTAATCATTCACTGATTGTCCTACTCAGAGAGTCCTAGTTTGTGATCGGTAATTGCTTTTTTTCTTTTTTCATTTTGGGTCCCACCCGGCGATGCTCAGGGGTTCTGCCTGGCTCTGCACTCAAGAATCACTCCTGGCGGTGCTCAGGGGACCGTAGGGGATGCTGGGAATCGAACCCAGGTCGGCCGCGTGCCAGGCAAACACCCTCCCTGCTGTGCTGTCGCTCCAGCCCCCAGGTAATTGCTTTGCAAAGGGCCAACCTTTGGCTACTGCACCCGGCTGGTCTCTGCACAGGAGGTGCCCGCCTGGGGCGTAGAGAAAACTCGCGAGCACTGCAGGGAGGGGGGGCTGCTCTCCTGCCCAGGTCCCGGGCGCAGAGAGAAGCGGCGCTGACAGCTCTGAGGAATTCCCGCCGTTGGCTGGCTTTGCCAGGTCTCCTCTCCCGGGTCCGAGAGTGCCAAGCCCCCTCCGCCTTCCCCCGACACAGGGCAGCTGGCCAAGAGGCGGCTGTCCCTGGGGGGGTCGGGGTGCCCTGCCCTGTGCCTGCTTTGCCCCCCAGCCTAGAAGCACCCAGGGGAGGCCCATCCGTCTCACGCCTGCCTCACGCCAGCACGGGCAACTCTACAGGCAGAGCCCAAGGCCTGCCAGGGCCTGCAGACAGACAGACAGACAGACAGAGACAGATAGCAGAGACAGAAAAGGGGGATGAGACAGGGGAGGGACAGAGAGAGAGAGAGAGAGAGAGAGAGAGAGAGAGAGAGAGAGAGAGCTCGCGCCCGTCCCGCAGCCCGTGACCCGCTTCGCAGCTGGGCCACCCAGTTAGAATGAGGCCACGGGGCCGGGGCGTGGCGTGACAGGCCCGGCGCGGGCCCGGCAGCGGCAGCCGACGGTGGACGGAGGCCCCAGGCCCCAGGCGGCGCCCACGCAGGCAGGCGTACAGCTCAGGGTCGGGTCCTTCCTGAGTGAGGCTGCACATTGCTGGGGCTTCAGCTCAGCGGGTGACATCAGCCGGCGGCGTATGTGGGTCAGGCTAATCGGCCGGGCGGCAGGCGCGGGCGGGTGTCCGGCCACCGGGCTGGTGTGGGCTGGACACCCCTGAGGCTGCCCCCGAGAGCCACGGCAGTGACTCTCCCAAGCCCCCCGTGGACACAGCACCCGGCAGGACACAGCTCTCCACGGGGACGTAAGCAGACCCCTTCAAAACTTATTTCTCTTTTGGGGCCAACCCCTGGCAGTGCTCAGGGGGGCCGTGATGGAAGGCCAGGGGGCCGGGGGCCAGGGAGCAACGGTGCTATCACTCCGTCCTCTTCACACACATGTTTTAACGCCAGCCTGGACCACCGTGAGCCAAGGACACCGGCATTAAACACAACCTCCTTCTAGGGCTGGAGAGAGAGAGAGCAGCGAGTCTTTGTTCGCGGCCACCCTGGGGTCAGTCCCAAGTACTCTGTCAGCTGGCCTGTTAGAGCACTGTTAGGAGGGACCGACCCCTGGGGGCCCAGCCAGGAGGAACTCCTGAGCACCGCTGGGGTGGGGCACCACCTCCCCCACAGAACCCAAGGAAAAGAACCTTACTGCAATGACAAATGAGAACCTGAATGTCAGGCTATGGCCCAATAGCACAGTGGGGAGGGCGTTGGCCTTGCACACGGCCGGCCGACCCGGGTTCGATTCCCAGCATCCCCTAGGGTCCCCTGAGCACCGCCAGGGGTTACTCCTGAGTGCAGAGCCGGGACGAACCCCCTGTGCATCGCTGGGTGTGACCCAAAAAGAAAAAAAAAAGAAGAAGCTGTATATTAGGAGAATTCTGAAACTCTCCTGAGAACCAAGAAGAGGTAACAGGGACCAGGAAACTGAAACTGACCTCTAAGTGAATCATTCCTTTTATGACCCCAATTCATCGCATTAAGGACCCACCAGCCACCATGGGAGTGCCCGGGACATGGTCCCTAAGGCCACACTCAAAAATGGGCAGGGTATACTGACCCTGCCTTCCTTTCAGCATCTGAAGGTCGTACCATGTGGGAATGAGGCACCAATTGTTTATCTATTATTTTTTATTATTTTCATTTATTATATTATTATCTACTTTATTATTTTATTTATTATTTGCTTTGGGGGGGTCACACCCACCAATGCCCACGCATAACTCCTGGCTCTGCACTCAGGAATCACTCCTGGCGGTGCTGGGGGGGGACCCTAGTGGATGCTGGGAATCGAACCCGGGTCAGCCGTGTGCAAGGCAAGAGCCCTTTGCTAGAGCTGCAGCCCTGTGATTATTGTTTATCTTTTAATTATCATCTCCATATCACTGATAAGAATGTGCATGTGATAAGAATGTGATAAGAATGTCTCACTGATAAGAGAGACCCTCTCAGCAAAGGAAGCTCAAAGTCCCTTTCTCTTCTTCTGACTTGGGGTCCTCGGCACTGAGCCTCGAATAAATTTCCTTTGCACACAAGCACAACCTGGATTTCATGCCAGGCCGCGGGTAAGGTCCCCGGGGCCCCGCAGGCAGGAATCTCCAGCCAAGAGTCAACCCTTAGCTCCACTGGGTGTGGCCTCCAAACACACCTGACTCTTCTTTTTCTTCTTTTTTTTTTTTTTTTTGCTTATTGGGTCACACCCAGCAATGCACAGGGCTTACTCCTGGCTCTGCACTCAGGAGTTACTCAGGGGACCCTATGGGATGCTGGGACTCGAACCCGGGTCTGTGCTATCTCTCCAGCCCCCAAACACACCTTCCTCTTTTTTTTTTTTTTTGCTTATTGGGTTACACCCTGCAATGCACAGGGCTCACTCCTGCCTCTGCACTCAGGAGTTACTCCTGGCAGTGCTCAGGGGACCATATGGGATGCTGGGAATCGAACCCAGGTCGGCCGCGTGCAAGGCAAACGCGCTCTTCCTGCTGTGCTATCTCTCCAGCACCCCAAAACACACCTTATTCTTTCCAAGCCTCCAAACCCTTATTCTTTGCTGGGGGAGCAGGGGGAATCCCATTTCTGCTTTCCCAAAGGGCCTCTCTTTGCATTTACATCATGAACCGAAAAAAACAAAAAAAGGGGACAGATAAAAGGCATCCCAGACGAGGTGGAGCCCAGAAAACTCGGGAGGAAAACTTTCCCCTACAAATCCAATCCTACTGGTGCCTCAGCAGCCAAAATTTCGTGCTTGCAAGGGCCCCAGACCTAGGCCAAAGGCCAAGAAAGACTGGTGAGGCAGGAATTTTAGGAATGCAGAGGAAGGCTTTGCCCCCTCCCTCGTGCCTCTGCTATCTGATCTCAGAGCCCCGGGGCCTCTACAGCCCGGAGGAGGCTCCTGGACGCCAGGCCCAGCTCGGCAGCACTCCAGCGAGATGCAAACGCCCACGGGAGCCCGCGGGCAGCACCTGGAGCGTTTGCAACGTGCAGGGAAACCCTTTCCCCCCCAGGCTCTGGGAGCACCCTTGGGGGGGTGACACTTGCAATGCTGTTACTGCACCCTCCTGCTCCCTGCACCCTTCCCTGCACCTCCCCTGCACGGTTCCTCCGCCCTGCAGCACGCTCGCCCAGCTCTCCAAGCTCTGCACCAAACCGCCCCGCACCCCAGGGCTGCAGAGGCGTGCAAGCACCGGCGAGGATTGCGCATGCGCAGGGCCGGCCCGGCCGCGTGCCTACCCCCCGGGGGCGCGCATGCGCAGAGCGGATCCGTGAGCGCGCTTCAGGCCCGCGGAAAACCGGCGTGCTGCGTGTGGGGCGCATGCGCAGAGCCCGGCCAGGCGCGCGGTGCAGGGATTGCGCATGCGCAAAAAAAGACTCGGGCACGCGCCTTTCATTCCAGGACACGGGGTGGGGGGGGGTTTAGAAGAGAGCGCATGCGCATAATAGTGCCGGGCGCGCGCCTTAGGTCCGATCCGCGGCGCAACTGGAAACGCGCATGCGCCGAGCGGGCCCGGGCGCGCGCCTTCCACCCTAGAACCGGCGCCTAGGAGAGTGCGCATGCGCCGAGCGGGCCCGGGCGCGCGCTCCGGACCCGAGGCAAGGCCCGCCAGTGAGGCGCGCCTGCGCAGAGCGGACCCGGGCGCGCGCTTCTCGGAGCGCGCCTGCGCACTGCGGTCCCGGGCGCGCGCTTTCCGGAACCGGGTGTGATGGGGGGGGAGGGGACGGCGGAGGAGAGGCGGCGGCGCGCATGCGCACAAGCCTGGACTCCTCGGGGCTGTCGCCGGGAAGCGCGGCGCTGCGGGCAGGCGGGCGGGGGAGGGGCGGCCCGCGGGCCGCGCGTGCGCAGAGCGCGGGTTCCGGGCGGCGCAGGCGCAGAGCGCGAGGCGGGGCGCGCGCGCGCGCGCGCGCGCGCGGGGCGCCTCAAAGGCGCGCGCCGGCCCCGGCCCCGCAGCGCGTTCCCGGGATGTCGGCGCCCGTGCGGGGCGCGCGGTCCGTCACGCACCTGCTGTTCGACATGGACGGCCTCCTGCTGGGTGGGTAGCGGCCCGCGGGGGGACGGGGTGGGCGGCGGGGACACGCCGCGGCGGGGCGCGCGCGCGCGTGCACGGGGCTGCGGCAGCTCCCGGCCCCGCAGCACCCGGGGACACCCCCTCCCCCAGCTCAGCGCGCCTCGTGCTGCACCCCCCAGCCCGCGTGCACGCCCCGCGGCCTCAGTTTCCCCACGCCCGGCCTCCCCCGGACCCTCCCGGCCGTCCCGGGCAGCTGCCCGGTGCACGCACCTGGTGCACGCGTCGCTTTGCAGAGCTCCGGCCTCCCGGGGGTCATCGCGGCCCGGCGCTGGCCTGGCTCCGAGGGTCCCGGGGCAGCGGGGCGCAGGCGGGGGCCCTTCCCGGCCCGGGTGCACGGCAGGACGCGGCCCCGGCCCCGCACGCTGACCAGCCGGCGCCTCGCAGCGCGTGTGTCTATATAGGGCGGAGGTGGAGGCCCTTGCAAGTGGCCACCCCACCCCCTGCTGTCCCTGGCGACCCGCAGGAGCGCCTGCATCCCCAGGGGGCCGAGTCCCGCAGCCAGCCGGACTCCACCCCACCCAGCCCGCCCTCCCCGGCTGCAGGCAGGCCCGCCCGCTGCACGGGACTGACTCTGCAGGGTTGCACCGGGAGGCTGCAGGGGTGCACCAGGAGGCTGCAAGGTTGCACCAGGAGGCTGCAAGGTTGCACCAGAAGGCTGCAAGATTGCACCGGGGGGGGCTGCAGGGTTGCACCAAAAGCTGCAGGGGTGCACAGGGAGGCTGCAAGGTTGCACCAGAAGGCTGCAAGATTGCACCGGGCGGGGGGGGGGGGCTGCAGGCTTGCACCAGAAGCTGCAGGGGTGTACAGGGAGGCTGCAAGGGTGCACCAGGGGGCTGCAAGGTTGGACCAGGAGGCTGCAGGGTTGCACCAGGGAGCTGCACGGTTTGCACCGTCCGGGTGCTGGCCTGGGGGGAGGGGGGGGGCTTATGCACCACAGTACCAACTCCCCCAGCCCCATCCCGCCAAGCTGCCAACTCCAGGGTCCCCGTGGGAACAGCAAGCATAGCTACTTCTGGTCTTTTTTTCCCCCTTTTTCCTTTTTTCCCGTTCATTGGAGCTTAGTTGGAAAGGAGAAACCCCTCCTCCGCGGTGCTGCCTGCCTAAAAAAGTGCCAACCTAGGGTTTACGCAGCAGAGGGGGTGGTCCAGGTGGGGGTGGGGTGGGGAACCTGCCTTTTTCTGCAGCTTCCCCGGAAGCGTTTCCAAAAAAGAAAAAAAAAATGTTGATGTGAGTCTAAGCTTGCCAAGTTGTGAGCTAGCAGGAAGTGTTTGCATTAAAAAAATAACAGTACAATAACACTCTTAAGTCATGGGAACTGGGGGGCGGGTGCGCCGCCCCCCCCCACCCCCCTTCGTCATCGCCCCCAAAGGAAAGAAAGTTTAAGCACTGAGCTTGGGCTGACCTTGCCGAGTCCCGGGCCTGGCTCTGTGGGCTGTGAGGCGCCCATCTCTTTCAAGTTCTCAAGTCTGACCCCCCCCATCTCTCACCTCTGCCCTGCCCTGCCCTGCTCACATCTTTTCCATCTTCAGTGGGGACCCCGGTGCATTTAGGGCTCAACAGGAATAGCAGACAGCAGACCCTCTCCGAAGCCCTTGGGGGTATCACTCAAGCCACGCCAGTCGGGTGCCTGGTCACCGAGCTTTGCAAGGAGGCAGAGTCCAGTCCTCCTTGGCCCTGCCCTGCAGGGGATCACTCAGCCCTGGCACCAGCCTGCCCCTCGGAACCTCCCCATCTCCGGCCCGACACTACCACCGGGCCTGTTGCGAGCACTGGAAGCTGAGCCTCTACCTAGGGCTGCTGCCAGCGCCCAGAGACGTTTGAAAGACGCATCAAGTCGTCACGGTCCCGAGGGGCTGTGCCCAGTTTAGAACCAGGGTCGTTAGCAGTGATCACAAGGGGTGGGTCTCCATGCTGCAGACCCCGACCCCAGAACACTCTTGGCTGTCCCCGAGTTGGTTTGCTGGGCAGCCCGTCTGACTCGGGGCTGACTCCTGGCTCAGTGCTCAGGGCTGACTCCTGGCTCAGTACTTGGGGATCACTCCTGGCTCAGTGCTCAGGGAATCACTCCTGACTGCCAGAGATCCAAGCCAGTTGTGCAGGGCCAACGCCCGCCTGACCCGCCGTCCTGTCTCTGGCCCCGAGCAGACCCGCAGTGACACAGTTTCTTCTCCGCCTGGCCCTCCTGCCGCTGACCAGCGAGGTCCCTTCCTCGGCAAGCCCCGAGGCACCTGTTGTGGGAGCCTGGCGGGTGTTAATGCGGACAGATGTCTCATTAAAACGAATGCATCATAATTCGCATCCGGGGCCTCTAGCCCTCCGGACCCACCGGCAGCCCATCCCCTTCCCCCTGCAGGGATGATTGTGGCCCGGTAATTATCAGCTAGCTGGACTCCCCTGTAGGGCCAGGAGAGGGCAGCCACTGGAATGTTCCAGATCCTCCAGGCAGGTCCAAGGGCCAAGCCCCATTGCAGCCGGCCAGGGGAGGGTCGGCTCTCCCAACACCCCCAAGCCCACCTGAGTTTTCTTCCCTTCTCCCTGATTCCTAAGGGTCAGAAGGTCCCGCCGCCCTCAGATCAGAACTCCCATTGGACACAGTGCTCTGATGAGCCGTGACCCAGTGAAACGTACCCCTTGCTGCAAGGTTCTCGTGGGCCAGCCCGGGGCTGCTGCGGGAGTTGGTTGCCTGGGTGCAGACGCCCCTGTCTGTGGTTCTGGGCAGCTTGGAGACAGGCAGTCCCGCTGGCATCGGGGCCGGTCTGAGGGAAACTGAGCACTTGAGACATACCCGGCGGCGCCCGGAGCCCGTGGCTGGGCGTGGGCTGTGCTCCCCCTAGCCACAGAAAAGGCACACAGGGATCGTGTTACTGTTGACAGGGTCACAAGGAGCTGTGATTTACCGCCTCTGTTCCGCTTGCTTCTCGGATGACACAGGAGACACAGGCAAGACGGGTGGGGTGTGGGTCAAAGAGGAAGGCCCAGAGGTGGCGGCGTCTCTCCGAGTTGGGCAGGCGGGCAGGCAGGCAGGCAGGGAGCTGTCTCCGGTTGCCACAGACTCGACCCCCACTCTTGGCTGCCTTTCTGGGCCATGTCCCCCGGTGATGGCTGCTGGCAGGGCGCGGGGGACCCTCTGTTTGCTAGGGAGACACCGTGTGCAAGGCGGATGCCCTAACCACTGAACTATCGCGGTCCTAAGACCTGCTTTTTTTTTTTTTCTTTTGACAAATCTCCCTCCAAGGAATCTCCTTTCCTCCTGGTGAGCCTCGTCTCTCTCACTCTCACTCTCTCTCTCTTGGAGACGGCTATCCGCATGGTCCCCACACCCAGCCACAGCTCCATGCCCACGGCCTGCCCGCGCGCCTTCAGGTCACTGCAGATGGTGTTGGAGTCGCCTGTTTTGTTGCCCTTCGGGACTCTTGGTGGCCTGGGGGTGGCTGCACCCTCGGGGGCGTCTTGTTGCAGCTTCCACACCGTGATGTAAAAGGGTCGTGCTCATCGCAGAACCCCCAAGTGGACCCAAGCGAGGGCCGGGAGGGCAGCCCCGAGGCGGGCGGGTGGTGGCTCACCCCAAGTGCCCGACTTTCTGCCTGTGGCGAGCTGGGGCTGGGGCGTCCCCACCGTGTCCTCGAGTCCAGCACCAGAGTTCGTGGGGCGCTCGGTGGCTGCCGGCCCCAGGGACTCGCACCCAGGAGACGGAGTCAGCTTCCCCGTGCAGTTGCATGTGATGTTCGTGAGTGCTGCTCCTGTGGTCTTGGGAGGCTGCATGCAAGGTCAGCGTAGGACTCCCGTGGCCTTCTTGTAGCTGCATGCAAGGTCTGTGTATGCTATTCCTGTGGCCTTCGTAGAGCTGCATGTATGGTCAGCATGCTGCTCTCGTGGCCTAGGTGGATCCCCGTTAGGTGAGCGTGTGCGGTTCCGTGGCGTCCGTGGCACTGTGTGTGAAGTCACTGTCTTCGCCTTGCCAGGACCCCGTGAGACCAGGGCATGCTGCCCCGTGGCCTCGCTGAAGCCACGCGTGCGGCCAGTGTGGCTGGCGTGTCCTTGCTGGGGCGGCACAGGAGGTCAGTGTGTGGGTCCCGTGTCCTTGCCTTGGTGACCACCGTGCGGCCTTGTTGCAGCCCTACGCGAGGCCACGGTGAAGCCCGGGCCTTTCTCGGCCGAGGGCCACGGAGCGGCCCTGCCCAGCGTGCAGCTGAGCCCTGGCCTGGGCCAGAGGGGCCCGGACTGGCTGGCTGGCTGGCACGGGCACGGAGAGGTTCAGCTCGAAACAGGGGCCCCGCTCTGCCCACGCGGTCGCCCAGCCAAGGACACTTGCTTCCAGCGTGGCCCGGCTACCTCAGGACAGAGGAACGAGGCCGCCGGCCCCGAGTGGCAGCCCCGTGCCAGTGCCCGCTGTGGGCAGCTGTGCCGTGCTCCTGGGGGGCCAGGCCCCCTTGGCACAGACCCAGATGTGCCGGTGGGGGCGAGGGGGTTATACTTTGCCTCTTGTTTCTGCAGAGCAGGGAAGCTCCATCCCCCCAGACCCCGGCAGGCGGGGACGGGAGCACTGTAGACTGATCCTGCCCCGTGTGCCAGGCCCTGTGATCTCCCGGCTGTGGTTAGGCTAATGAGAGGCCCGGCCGCCCCTAATTGTGTTCTGCCACCTCGTTCCTCCTCGAATGCCTCCTTTCCCTAATGACGGTCCCTGCCTGCCCGGCTTCCCGGCGTGGGAACGCGGCCTTCTGGCTGGCCGCCAGCGTTGGGGGTGGCGGGGGGCGGGGGTGGTGGTGGTGCGGGGCACGGAGGCCCAGCTGGAAGCCCCCACACACACACACGCCTCACGCCATCCCGCCATCCCGCCTGGAAAGGTGAGACCCCCATGCACTGCAGCCAGGGTGGACGTGTCAGCCACCCTGGTCCACACTGCATGGGTGCGTGTGTGTGTGTGTGCGTGCCTGGGTTTCCGCTTGCATTCTTGGTGTGCGTCTCTGTGTGTGAACTTGCCGCAAGTGCTCGTGTGTCCTGAGTGCCTGGCTTCTGTCCACGCGTGCCTATGAGGGTGCATGTGTGAGTGCTTGTTTGCATGTGCGTGTGTGTACCTGTCTGTGTGTACTTTCACCCTCCGCTTGCACGTCTGTTTGCGTAGCTGCGTGTACGCCTGTGTGTGTGCCTGCATCCTTTGCGTGCCTGTGTGTGTACTTGTGTGTTCGCTTGAGTGTACTTGCATCCTTTGCCTGCATGTCTGTTTGTGTTGTTGTGTGTATGCCTGTGTGTGTGCTTACATCCTTTGCTTGCGTGCCTGTTTGCAAGTTGTGTGTACACCTGTGTGTGTACTTGTACCCTTTACGTGCCTTTGTGTGTACTTGCGTGTATGCTTGAGTGTACTCGCAGCCTTTGCTTGTGTGCCTGTTTGCGTAGTTGTGCGTATGCCTGCATGTGTACTTGTGTGTACGCTTGAGTGTACTTCCATCCTTTGCTTGTGTCCCTGTTGGCAAGTTGCGTGTATGCCTGCGTGCGTACTTGCATCCTTTGCTTGCATGTCTGTTTGTGTAGTTGTGTGTATGCCTGTGTGTGTGTGCTTATGTCTTTTGCTTGTGTGCCTGTTTGTGTAGTTGTGTGTACGCCTGTGTGTGTGCTTGTATCCTTTGAGTGCCTGTGTGTGTACTTGTGTGTATGCCTGAGTGTCCTTGCATCCTTTGCTTGCCTGTCTGTTTGCGTAGTTGTGAACATGTATGTCTGTGTGTGTGCTTACATCCCATGCTTGTGTGCTTGTTTGCAAGTTGTGTGTACACCTGTGTGTGTACTTGCACGTACACTCGAGTGTATTTTCACCCCATGCTTGCGTGCCTGTTCGCTTCGTTGTGTGTACACCTGTGTGTGTGTGCTTGCAGCCTTTGCGTGCCTGTGTATGTGCTTGTGTGTCCGCTTGAGTGTACTTGCATCCTTTGCTGGCACGTCTGTGTAGTTGCGTGTACGCCCGTGTGTGCGCGCTTGCATTCTTGGCATGCCTGTGTGTCTAGTTGCGTGGACACTTGAGTATACTGTCCTCGTTTGCTTGCATGTCTGCTTGCGTAGTTGTGTGTACACCTGTGTGTGTCCTTGCGTCCTCTGCTTGTGTCTGTTTGCGTACTCGTGTGTGTATGTGTGTGTCCTGTGTGTGTCCTCGCATGCGTACCTCTTTGCATATAGTACTGAGACGCATAACCCTTTGCACACCTGCGTGCCCGTGTGTACCGTTGCCTGGCCCCCAACACAGCCCGCCTAGGAAACTCGGAAACTAGGTGTGTGCGTACCCACCCACCCGCACCCCCCAAGGTGGTGGCGCCCCCAGACGACAACTGAGAAGGGCCACGAAGGGGGTGGAGTGTTGGCAAGGACGCCCAGCAAGGCTATCCGGACGCTCGCCTCTGTCAGGGCTGAGTCCACACACACACCTGGGGGTGCACCTTGCTGAGACCCCCGGCTGCAGAGTCCCGGGGTGGGGGGTGGGCACTGCCACGCGGGCGCACCCCCCAAAGCACACAGCAAGACCTGGATGCCCTGGGGGGACGGGGAATCTCCATGTCTGTGCGCCCACCACTGGCCGCACTGGCCGGCACGCACACCCACCCCTTAGCTTGGGAATGCCCAGATGATGGCCCCTCCCTCGTGCCCAACTCCCTACCTGTGCACCTGGCCGTCGTCGTCGTCGTCGTGGTCCTCGGGAGCCGGGCCGTGTCGTGCCCCGCAGGCCGGCAGCTCTTAAATGCTCCCCGATGATGATCCCGCCTGGCCCCGTAATTAGAAGGAGCCGGGGAGTCGGACGTGCTTATCGCTGGCCCTGTGGGGACGTGGGACGGAGCCCGGGCTCGGCCCTGCCCTGCCCAGGCAGAAGGCGCGCTCTCCTTCCCCACCGTGCAGACACGGTGTCCCTTTATGGGGCTTCATTCGGGGGTGGCGTATGGTGGCGGTGCTCAGGAGGAGGGTTTGGGGGGATGCTCTCTTGTCCCAGGGATCAAGCCTCGCACGCTGGGGCCAGAAAGGTTGTGCAGCTCTGCCCGGGCTCAGCCCGGTCACTGCACCGTCCCCCGAGGCCTGGGTGGTGGAGCTAGAGAGGTGCGGGCGTGTGACTGCATCGGCGTGTGTGATGCGGTGAGTGACGGTGAGTGAGGGGTGTAGGAGTGAGGTGTCGGGGTATGTGTGTGTGTGTCTGTAAGGGAGACAGGGAGGGAGGGTGAGAGAAAAGGAGAGAGTGTCTTGATACATGCCTGTGTAAATTTGTGAGGATAAGTGAAGATATACCAGGGTGTGTGGGAGTAAGGTGTTGTGTCATGTGTGTGTGTGTCTGAGAGAGAGACTTGCTACATGTGTGTGTGTGAATCTAGGGATGGCTGAAGGTGAACGTGGGTGTGTAGGAATGAGGTGTGTGTAAGGTGTGTGTCTTTGAGAGAGAGAGACTTGATACGTGTGTGTGAATCTAGAGATGGCTGAAGGTGAATGTGGGTGTGTAGGAATGAGGTGTGTGTAATGTATGTGTTTGTGTGTGTGTGTTTGTGAGTGAGGGAGGGAGAGAGAGTGAGAGAAAGAGGGACAGAGTATCTTGATACATGCCTGTGTAAATTTGTGAGGATGAGTGAAGATGAACAAGGGTGTGTGGGAGTGAGGTGTTGTGTAATGTGTGTGTGTGTGAGAGAGACTTGATACATGTGTGTGTGTGAATCTAGGGATGGCTGAAGGTCAAGGAGGGTGTGTAGGAATGAGGTGTGTGTAAGGGGTATGTGTGTGTGTGTGTGTGTGTGTGTGGGAGACAGGGAGGGAGAGAGAGAAGGAGAGAGTGTCTTGATACCTGCCTGTGTAAATTTGTGAGGATGAGTGAAGATATACAAGGGTGTGTGGGAGTGAGATGTTGTGTCGTGTGTGTGTGTGTGAGACTTGATATGTGTGTGTGTGAATCTAGGGATGACTGAAGGTGAACGCGGGTGTGTAGGAATGAGGTGTGTGTTTGTGAGAGAGACTTGATACGTGTGTGTGAATCTACGGATGGCTGAAGGTGAGTGAGGGTGTGTAGGAATGAGGTGTGTGTAATGTATGTGTGTGTGTGTGTGTGTGTGAGACAGGGAGGGAGAGAGAAAAGGAGAGAGTGTCTTGATACCTGCCTGTGTAAATTGGTGAGGATGAGTGAAGATATACGAGGGTGTGTGGGAGTGAGGTGTTGTGTAATTTGTGTGTGTGTGAGAGAGACTTGATACGTGTGTGAATCTAGGGATGACTGAAGGTGAACGCGGGTGTGTAGGAATGAGGTGTGTGTGTAAGGTGTGTGTGAGAGAGAGACTTGATACATGTGTGTGAATCTATGGATGGCTGAAGGTGAGTGACGGTGTGTAGGAATGAGGTTGTGTAATGTATGTGTGAGTGTGTGTGTGTGGCTTGCTATGTGCGTGTGTGAGTCTGGGGGCTGAGTGAAGGTGAACGAGGGGCTGTGGGATTGAGGTGTGTGTCTCAAGTGCGTGCGTGAATGAGGATGAGTGGGAGTGCATGTGTGTACGGGTGAAGTCTAATTCTGTGTCACTGGCGACGTATGTGACTGTGACTGAAGGAGTGCGTGTAGGTGAGTGAGTGGGTATTGTGCAACTGGATATATGTGTCTGAATGGAGGCACCTGAGTGGATGTGATGGAGTGTGTGTGTGTGTGAGGGATGTGAAGTGTGTGTGTGTGTGTGTGTGTGATTGTGTGAATGTGAATGAAGTTGTGTGAATGAGCTCTTGTGTGCGGGTGTGACTGGATACGTGTGTGAATGTAGGAGTTGGTGTGAATGACTGGGTGTGTGTAGATGTGAGTGTATGAGTCAGTGACTGCATGAGGTTGTTCGAATGAGGTGTGTGTGTGTGTGAGTGATGTTTGTGAATGTATGAGTGGGTGAATGAGTGTGTACGACTGAGGTGGGTGTGTGGCTGGCTGTAAATGTGAGTGTGTGGTGTGTGTGTGGCTGGATCCTTGCGTACGAACGTAGGAGTGAGTGTAGATGAGGGTGTGCGAGGGTGAAGTGTGTGACTGGATATGTGGGTATTGAATGTGTGTGGGTCAGTGTGCGTGTAGTGTGTGTGTGAGAGACTGTGTGCGTGCATGTGAGTGAGTGTGTCTGAGTGAAGGGTGTGAGGGTGTGACTGCATAATGTGTGTATGTGAATGTGTCTGAGTGAAGGTATGTGTGATGTGTGTGTGAGACTGCGTGTGTGTGCACACATGTGAGTGTGTCTGAGTGAGGGTGTGACTGCATATGTGTGTATGTGACTGAGTGAGTGTGTGTGTGTGTGAAATTGCGTGTGTGCATGGGAGTGTGTGAGAGGTGTGAGGGTGTGACTGCATCTGTGTCTGAATGAATGTGCGTGTGATGTGTGTGGAGACTGTGTGTGTGTGCATGTGAGTGTCTGAGGGTGTGACTGCATATGTGTGTATGTGACTGTGAGTGAGTGTATGTGTGTGTGTGTGAAATTGCGTGTGTGTGCATGGGAGTGTGTGAGAGGTGTGAGGGTGTGACTGCATCTGTGTCTGAATGAATGTGCGTGTGATGTGTGTGTGAGACTGTGTGTGTGTGCATGTGAGTGTCTGAGGGTGTGACTGCATATGTATGTATGTGACTGTGTGTGAGTGTGTGAAATTGCGTGTGTGTGCATGGGAGTGTGTGAGAGGCGTGAGGGTGTGACTGCATATGTGTGTATGTGACTGAGTGAGTGTATGTGTGTGTGTGTGAAATTGCGTGTGTGCATGGGAGTGTGTGAGAGGTGTGAGGGTGTGACTGCATCTGTGTCTGAATGAATGTGCGTGTGATGTGTGTGGAGACTGTGTGTGTGTGCATGTGAGTGTCTGAGGGTGTGACTGCATATGTGTGTATGTGACTGTGAGTGAGTGTATGTGTGTGTGTGTGAAATTGCGTGTGTGTGCATGGGAGTGTGTGAGAGGTGTGAGGGTGTGACTGCATCTGTGTCTGAATGAATGTGCGTGTGATGTGTGTGTGAGACTGTGTGTGTGTGCATGTGAGTGTCTGAGGGTGTGACTGCATATGTGTGTATGTGACTGTGTGTGAGTGTGTGAAATTGCATGTGTGTGCATGGGAGTGTGTGAGAGGCGTGAGGGTGTGACTGCATATGTGTGTATGTGAATGTGACTGTGTGATGTGTGAGTGTATGAGACTGCATGTGTGTGCATGTGAGTGTGTGAGTGAGAGGCCTGAGGGTGTGACTGCATTTGTGTGTCTGAAAGTATGTGAGTGAATGTCTGTGTGATGTGTGTGTGTGTGAGTGAGGGGTGCAGCTTGTGACTGCATTTGTGTGTCTGAACGTGTGTTAGTGCGTGTGATGTGTGTGAGACTTCGAGTGTGTGCATGTGAGTGAGTGTGTGTCTGAGTGAATGGTGTGAGGGTGCGATGCATCTGTAGGTATGAGTGTGTGTGTGTGTGTGTGTGTGTGTGTGTGTGTGTGTGTGAGCAGAGGGGTGTGGACGGCTGCAGGAGCCTGGAGCTATTCTCTGGAGACGGGGATGGAGCCCGGCCGACCCATATGCCAGGCAGACACAGTGAATCGCTCCTTCCTCCTCACACAGATGAGTCCAGTGCTCCTGCGAGCACCCCTGACCCCCGCTTGACATGCTCCTCAGATCCGGGAGCTGATTGACTCTCACATGACACCTGGGCATGGGTCAGAATATTCCTTGACGCACTTCCTGACACCCCTTGTGGGACGGGGATGGACCTGTGACGAGCGGCAAAGCTACCCTGGCATGGAAATGGGTCTGCCTGTCCTCCCGCGGTTCATCGATCTGCTCGAGCGGGCACCAGGCACGTCTCCACAGTGAGACTCGCTGTAACTGTGTTTGGCGTCTCGAAGACGCCACGGGGAGCTTGCCAGGCTCTGCCAACTTGCGGGCGGGATCCTCTCGGGACCTTGCCGAGAGGCTCTCCGAGAGGGGTGGAGGAATCGAACCCGGGTTGGCCGCTGAGCTGGAAGTCTCAGCCGGGAACGGGTACCCGGGGCATTTTTGTGTCCCCGGCCCCAGGGACTTGGGCAGCGCCAGGCCTCCGCTTCCGAAGCCCCCATGGACGCTGGCGTCGGCAACCCAAGCTGGGCTCGAAGGTGACGCTGAGTGGGACACAGAGCAAGTGCGTTGGGGCAGCCACGTGGCGTGGGTGCGTGGAAGGAGGCAACCACAACTGCCGTGCTGGACACAGTGTCCTCAGGGTGAACACTTGACCGCCCTCCATCCTGCCCCATGCAGTGACAGCCGCCTGCAGTGGGCCCTGTGGTCCTCGTGGCCTCTCTCTCTCTGTGGACTCTCCAGTGCAGTGTCCACCCCGCCCCATGCCACCTGGCCGGCGCAATTGCGTTGGGGGCAGCCACGTG